>NC_060882.1:26728419-27028419 GCF_021901495.1 Neodiprion virginianus
AAGATAAAAGTAGAAAACGACTTTATCTGCAGCGAGTGATCTCTTCCGCGTGGGCGATCCCTGGCGTCGCGTCTCGTCTCCTCGGCGTGATCCTCGTTAATACCTGCAAACGCCGATAAGTCAACTAACGTGTTTCTCTTTTTCCCCAATCACGTCTCTTTTTATCCCCCAGGCTTCGTCCCGTTTCCCGCGACCGATCTTTTCTTTCCGATGAGCGGCGGGAACCTGCCGATTACCGTCTCTTCGATCTGATCGTCAGGTGCGACTCGCGTCCGTCTAACGTAACGGTTAGTTAGACCTTCATTCTGTGACACGGCCAACCTGCAGCAGCCAGGCAGGTACGCGCGGAGGCAAACAAGTCACTCGGTTATGCGATATCATGCCGATAAGCAGCCGTGTCCGCGCTGCGCACGTCTTCAGGCTTGTTCGGGACGGTCGCGGAGCGATCCGAAAGCTCCGTGCGCATGCGCTGACGCTATCGATGCGCGAACTTCGTTTTCCCTTTCCCGTTGCTCGAGGAATCGGCCAACGAAAACCGCGATTTTAGATGTTTTTCGTTAGAGGACAAATCAATGAATATACGAATATGCACCACCCTGGGGAAAATTTGATTTCTTCAAGTTACTAGCATTTTCTAAATTAAAATATTATGATCATTAGGTATCGTTACAAAAACGATTCAAATATTGTTGAAAACATGAGAAGATATTATTCAATTTGTAATATTCATAAGAGAATGTTACTCGTGCGTGGCCACAATCAAAAAGAATGATAGTACACAAATGATTTTCTGTGTGAAAAACTGTAGTACTTGTTTCAAAATTTTTTTTTTCATCCAGAACCGTATTTCTCGGCTACGGCAAAAATTGAAAATACTTGGGGACTGTATCGTAACCATAGCAAAAAAAATTCTCTCGGTGTATAATTACAGCTGTGGTTATAATTGATCTTATACATCGATGAAAGCGTGTTAACGATATATCAAACGTATATTTCAGGTGCGGATTTGTAGAGAATTCATTATAGCCCGCAGCCAAAATGATCTCTTGATCCATTAAAATTGTATTGCGCGAAAGGCAACGCGATATTTCAACAATAAATTATCAACAATCAAATTTTATTAAGCTGAGTGTGCGTTTTTAAAAACTCGATCTGTATTTGCACAGGGTAAAAATTGATTTTTTTGACAAAATTCACCTTCAACGAATATCAAATAATCTTCTCAAGTCTTCATTCTAGCACATTTTCGTGTCAATAAATTTTTAACAATCATACGTGAACCGTGGTGAAAAGTTGGCGTAAGTCCAGCTGCGGCTCACGCGCTCGTGAATATTGCATCGCGTGTTTGAGGACTGACTGCTCTTCAGCACGGAACTGCACAGCAAAGCACAGCAGCGATATCCGTGACACAGCGATGCGAAACGCGTGTTTTAACGCCTGACGATCAGAGAGAAACGCCGCGCGTTGCTAAATGATCGGTTTGAATAATGCGAGTGCTGCACCGCGGAGAGATTTCCAAGAAACTACATCGTAATATACATATATATATGCATACCTATAAGGTAATCAGGTCGGAAATCAATCCCCCGACTACTGTTGCGCTATTTGATTTTTAATAGAAAAGGATTGATGTAACGCCGTAATGTGTATAATCACCCAAGCGTCGTAGACTTCGATTGATTATTATTGCGCCAATCTCGGGTCGTTTACTTTCCAAGAAACGGCAATAAATTAATTTATTGTTCGCGATGATACACGAGGATCTGCAGAACTGCGAACGAAGATTGTTTTAGTGAAAAAATAGAAAGTTTTAATCAGAACTAAACGTGACGCAAATTATTTTGGCACAACTCGCGCGGTTTCGTTTTTAACCCGTAATGCGCAGGTATAAAATGACACGGACTGCGCAATATCAGCGATTATCCACCGACCCCAAAAGCTCCGCGAAACGTGGATAATCTTTTACGTCACGACACGGTCATTATCTAGTCACTGTGCGTTAAGCTAACTGACAACGAGAGAAGTTGGAGAGATAATTTTCATATCGGATAGAGAAAGGGTTGGAGAGGATTCATGTTTCGCAACCGAATGCCGGACAACAGCAGCTTGATCTCGTGACTTATCGCCGTTCCCATTGTGTCTCGGATGCTGTGAACTTATTCTTTCCATTGCATGTTTTTCTTCATGAATCCGAAACCTAAACTATCGTTCAATATTCTTCTTCTATTTTTGCAAATCATTTCTAATTCCCCCTCAAATTAATTGGTCAATAAAAATAATATACATGTATTTCTTTTTCCTCGTAATTGCTGTTTTTAAAAACTTTTTTCTTTCGCAACGGATATCACGAACTGTCGACTGTATTTACTGCAGGATGAAACTTTGCGCACGTATAATAATCCTAATTATTACAATTGCAATCGCGCGCTGCCGAAACATCGCGAGATAATTACTCGGCACACTTATATCGCACCTGTGTATTAAATATAAAGTATACGTAGATATAATATACGTACAACGCGTGATTATACGCAAGTCACGCAACTCTCACATTTTCACACATACGTATAACATTAGGTAGACAATGAGCTACAGCCATCGGCAATAAGATCAATATGCCGTTATTTTTGCCCGACGTATCGTACTTGCATAAAGTGTATATCAAATGGGTATAACAAAGCGTAGGCGTGAAGCAAAAAGAGATCACCCGTGAAACATAATTAATTGATTACCTTCTTGATAAGGGATTGTATGGAAATCGGAAGGTGGAGAAAGTAAAAAAAAAAACAAAAATGCAACGAATTAGCCCATAAATAAACCAAAAATTCCCGAGAATGATTTAAGCTTCGTCAATGAGATTAGTCATGCAAGCAGCGGATGACGCACTTTCCTTGCAGCAACGAAATATCGCGAATACTTCGAAGCTGGTTAGGAATAAGAAGAGAAGAAGAAGAAAAAGAAGAAGAAGAAGATGCTGCAAGGGCGGATGATCCTGCATGCAACGATCTCTCAAGAGATGCGAGATGCGGTCGAGAAGAAAAGAGAAGAGTGAAGGGAAGGCGAGAAAAAAAGAAGACAAGTGGAGGGGAGGGGGAGGAATAACTAGGCCATGTAGCAATTCACACTTACGCCTGTTTTGTAAACACACGTCAACGTTCGGGCAGGTTATAGGTACAGGCTGCAAGGCGTACAACTGCATCGGGGTTTTATGGCTATATTATTGCTCGTACTTATGGTTTATCCTATCGCAATCGGTATAATTCTCGTACGTACAGCGAACGATTTACGATTAAAAATTTTTACGTCTTATCCCCGCGCGGTTTCTAACGCACGTTCACGTTAGCCGTACATCGTCGTGCTTTTTTGTTACGCAGAGAAATTCATACCGTACAAATTATACGGGGAATTCCATTCCAATTAGATTACACGCACGAACCTGCGTTTAGATTTTTACCTAATATGACCCACAGATTTAGGTCCAGGTAAAGTTAATTCACACCCCTGAAATTGAATGAAGAATTTTTGTCAGGCTTAAAAAACTCGACTTGTACGTACGTGCGCATGCTTATAACGCGGAACTGGAGAGGTGTGACTTGTTTTTTCTATTCGTTAGACAGAAATAATTCCGATGAATTTAATATTGCTCAATGTTGAAAAATATGCGTACAGAATTGATGGGTTCCACGATTTTTCAATATATTGTTAAACAGTGATTTTTAAATAGACGCGGGATGGAATGCCCGGTGTTTAACGGCTCGCAGCGGTGCCTGTATAAGTATTATACAAACATGCAGAGGAACTCGATGGCTGTTTACACTGTGCGTAGCTTAGAACGTGGTGCAGATTGCAGGGTAAACGAGAGACGAGGAACTTCTGCTGCCGTTGCTTCTGCTGCTGTTGGGTGTGAGATATTAGTGGAAACTTGCGCTAGAGAATTACACGATGACAACCACCCGTCGTAGAATTGTTCCCACTCGAAAGCTTTTCCTCGTTCATCATTCGCGCCCACTTTTAAACCCAGGTGTCAAAAAACAACTTTGAAACGGAATTCGAACGAAAATATAACGCTGTTGAAAAGTAGATCACGATCCTCGATATTTCGTCGCACTCGAGTGAAAATTGACGGAAATGTAATTCGAGATAGTTAAAAATAGACAGTTGGACATTTTTCAACAATTATTGACAGCTGTAAAATTTTCAATATCAAATAATCATCATTGGAATGACGATCGATAGTTCCCACGAAGTGGTTGGTTAAGATATACGAGAGTACGTACCGAAGGATCGATTAATCAGGTTGTAAAAACAAAAAACTAAAATAAAAAATATACACGAGAAAGTAAAATAAGAAAAGTAAAATGCTGATAATTAATACGGCGCACCTACTGCAATACATTTAAGCACAAAGAAACTTACATTATTATATACCAAGTATACTGTGTACGCCCACCGAATTAAGGCCCCTTGAAATTTCATGCCCGGCGATAATTAGTTACGACTTAATGATCGTCGTCTAGTATTTCGCGAGTCACTTTACCTGTAATATACAGCTTCCTGCCGCGCTAGCTGCGCGAATGATTGACGGAGCGTAAAAAAATTTGAAAAAAATTTGAAAAAAAAAAAAAAAAAAAATTGACAGAGCAGATGACCACTGCTGTTTACACGTACACCCATGAACCTGTAATCTCTAAGCGACCACGTAGCCTCCGCCACACCTATGTGTATGTAAACACGGCGTATGTACGATATTATGTAACGTGACGTACCTTCTTCGTCGTACTTTGTACAACAAACGAGCGATCCCTTGCAACGCGGCTTACGCTCGTACGATTATGATATAATGAATAGTTTCCCGAAGGTGATAACAAACCGAGGCGACGTGCTGTCTGGCACATCGCCACCGCCTCTTTTTTTCACGAGGTCAAAAAACGCGTCGCAGATGTAATTAAAACGATAACCCGAAGATAAGAGAAATCTCTCCCCCCCCCCCCCCCCCCCCCCCCAACACGTTGCACCTGTACAATTATTATGTACCTCGTGTTGCGGAGTATGAGATTTTTTTTTTATTCATCATTTCATCAAGTGAGACAAACTACGACGATTCACTTTTTTAACGATATTTGCTTTGATACGTGTTATATCGACAAGGTTCAAAAATTGAAATTGCGAATTAAAGATATAATTTTTTTACAATCTTTTCTACGGAATTCGTGTTTGTTTTTTTTTTTTTTTTATACACATAAAAATGTATAACATATGTATATGTATATATCTGGGTGACAGATGAAGAGGGTTAATAATATGCGCACCTAAAATATCAAATTACCGATTATCGACCCGAGTTTCGAAAACTAATTAAGCGACCAATTAATCCCTCAGAAATTTTAGCCACCAGCTACCATTGGAGTCCGTATACTATACGTCTATAATAAAGAAAGTTTGCGTGTATATATATATATATATATGTATGTATATATATATATATATACATATAAGCATAAATAGATGTAACTCGAGACGAGTAGATCAACGAAGTGTAAAGATGGTGTGGATACGAGTTTGCGCTGCGGTGACGGGCAGCCCCGGGGTACGAAAAAAAAGATGAGAGAGTAAAAAAAGAAAAAAAAAAAAAGGAAAAGAAAGATAGCAATAAAAAAAATAAAAGACCGTTAAAAACTCCCCTTCCGATAAAGGAAGACAAGGGTAAAAAAAAAGTCCTCCTTTTACCGTTTTCCGCAATTTCTTTTTACCCTGCCTTCACCCCTGCTCTTCATCGTCGGTTTTTTTTTCTCTCGTTTCCGTACAATTATTATACGCGCATGTTGAAGAGGGCGTTAATTTCACCGAGGCGTTAATTACCTCCACCCACGCCCGCGAGGCGCTTCAACATCTGTTGCTCAACTTCGTCCGAATCATGCGCAGGGTTCAGGGGATATAACGAAGTGTATAAAACACACAGGATAGATAGATATGCGCGTAACGTACGTAACAACAACCTAGACGGCCTGATAATAAAAATGCGACCAAGGCAGGTACTCGAGAGTAAGTGTGAATTAAATTTTTTTTTATCTCAACGTTGACACGCGGTGGCGGATGCGTAAAGAGGCGATAAAATATAAGCGACACCTGTTGGCTCTGTCCACGAAACATTTTTCGTGATCCGAATTATCAGCAAAATGTTTTAAAAACTCAACGTTGCAAATAAAAAAGAAAAAAAAAAAAAAAACAGGTGCCTTGATACCGTAGTACCTACGCTTACATTCGTGATCAGTGATTAGGTAACATTCTTGGGTTTACCGTGCGTATTTGAAGATTAGATTAGATTAGATTAGATTAGATTATACCGACAAATGGAAAAAATAGAAAAAAAAGAAACAGAGACCGATTCACAATCGTTCAAATCGATGAGGTAATAAGGTCGAATTTTTGCAAGGACGTGTGTTATTTTTTGTTCATCTTGTTCTTCTTCTTCTTATTCTCTCTCTCTCTCTCTCTCTCTCTCTCTCTCTCTCTCTCTCTCTCTCTCTCTCTCTCTCTCTCTCTCTCTTTCTCTACGCTTTATCACATTTTTTTTCATCCCTGACAGGCGATTCGTTCCGTCACTTTGTTATACAAAATTATTTCAAACAGAGAATGACGTGACGTATTGTCTTGATATAATACGCACAGTTATAATCAGTATTAATTGACAGATTACAACGCTGCGCGATTTCCAACAATTATTATCGCAAGTATGCGTATAATAAATTCTCAAGAAATGTGACTAATTATTACACTTACAAAAGGCTAAATTTACTTACTCTGAAACCTCGTCGTTTGTATAACCAAATTGGCTGAAGTTATTTTTACCATATTTTTTGTTCACACGCAGCTGTTACTTAACACAATCGTAATTATTATACAATATCGACTAGGCGTAAAAAAAACCTTGCAATTGCGCATTAATTTATACTTACGAACCTGCCCGTAGATTAAAAAAGCCCAAGAAGTGCAAAAAAAAAAAAAACAAACAAACAAAAAAGAAAAACACAACAATAACTTTGAAAGAAAAGGAAATAAAAAAAAACAAAGTAATGGAAAAAGAAGAGAGGATGAAAAAAAACAGCAAACGCAGAGAGATTAACGAGAAAGAAAATGAATAAATAAATGAAAAAAAAAAAAAAATAAAAAAACGAACTTCAACTCTCCTCCGGGGTTACAAAGGACGCATTGTGACCGTCCTGGCTGGAGTGCCAGACCGGACTCCTCGGCGTGAATATACGTAAAACGCGTTTCAGACGCACAACTCACGCCTGAGTTAAAGATCGGGGGTTGTGTGAGTGAACGAGTCGCATGAAAGCCGGCCAGACACTTCTCCATATGGCATAGGCCAGGCTCTGTTCCCTTAAAAGTTAAACCCCACTTGAAGATCCGACTGTAAGGAAGTAAGAAAGGAAGGGACCCCCCTCTCGCCCCTTCGAACTCGTTAATAAATACAGCCAACGGCGTGAGCGCGGCGTCAGAAATCGGAAAGGACACCTAAAACCGAGTCTAAAAACGCCATGAGATTTCGGTTAGCCAGGTTTTATTACCCCCATGGAGTTTTTTAACGCTCCCCCAAAACTGGCCTTGTGCGTAAAACTTCCTCTCAATATCGGTAATTAACGTCTGCACGGTAACCCACTTCGATATAATCGTCCGAGGTAATAATTTACAACGATAGTTATTGAACGGGTATTCTGCAGCCTCGGCGAAGGTCGTTTCGTAAGTATAGAATACGAGAGCGAAGCTTTCTCGGTCTTCTCGTGCAGGAAAATTGAAATATTTGAGCATGAGTTTTTTTTTATTTCCACCCTCTTCGATGGGGTTGAAAATTTGGAAGAAATTTTAGAAATCGGAACGATCGCAACATCGAACAAATTTGAATTATGAAAAAAAAAGTGAAAAAATATATTTGAATACATCTAGAATCCTCAGCATTGGGATCGTTTTATAATTTTACGCCTAGCCGGTTCTTTTTTATATTTACCTACGCTCAGGGATCCGTAATTCTAAATCTCGAATTATTCATTTCTGATTATACACACGTGGTACATTCCATGTATTTTTCGATTCAATTTTAAACCATTTAACTATCACAACTTTAGACATTCCAGTTTTATATTTCATACTTATCTCCCAGCATTGAAGAGGAGCAAACGGAGTTCCGTAAGTTCTTCGCTATCTCTTAGCGTCGAGCTCGATTTGTCTTCGATCTCGTAAAACACGAGAAGGACCAGTTACCTACATTTGTTTCGCACTAAAACACCCCGGTTTTTACCGCAGGCGGATACACAGCCGGTCGGATGCCGGTGACCCGATAGCCGAGGAACGTGAAACAATTACAGGCAAACGTGTTCAAATTTCTTTTCCTTCCTTAAAAATAAATATATATATACATACACACAAATGTGGAATGATAAATGCGACTATAAGATGCACAAAATATGACAAAATCATTCGATTGATTGACGAATAATGAAAAGATATTTGCGGAACAAAACCCAGTAAAAAGAAAAAAGGAAAAACGAAGTAGGTTTCAGAGACAACAGATTTTCGCAAATTATCTATAAAACGTGTCTGAGCTTTGTTTCGTGATTAATTTTTTTCTACTTCATTTCAAACTACAATGCATCGTGCACACGTGGGAGAAAAATAGAGATAGATGCGTCGAACTTTGTATTGTGGGGTCAAGTCTGGTCAGAGGAAGATAAACACGTATGCGTATATATATGTTGTATACGCATAGGTGGTGTGTGTATATATATATATACCTTTGTATATGTATATAATAATAGACGAGTCGACGGCGGTGAATTGTATTTGATGTGACTAGAGAAGAGAAGTGAGTTGGTCGAGGCATCGCAGCCTGCAGGGCGTCTCTCCTTGCCGCCTTTTCACACACACACACACACGCACACAGACGCAATCGAATCTTAACGATAAGCTCGATTGGACGTGAGAAGCACGCGTATTACGTGGCTAATAATTCTCATCCTGCGAGTCTGACGTTAGTTGTAAATCACAGACGGTACGAGTACAATAAATAAAGCTGAGCAACGACGACGATGCTCATTGCACTTGATACGGGCTTCTACTCGGATTCTTTAAGGCCCCTACTGAACTCGCGTGACTCTACAGAGTTCTACGGCCTGACCTACGCGCCTCGAATCATCTGTTGGGCGCTTCGTCGCAGAGATTCATCGTAATTCAGGACAATCATAGTTTAGAAGTTGTTGCCGGCACAGTCACGATCGAGTCTGTACGTATTGTTTTTAATCGGACGATGTTAACTAGACTCGTCGGCTCGTTATACGTGTGAAATACGAATATACGAAATGGAAACCTTTGGCATTATAAAATTGACCGTACACTCGAGGATGATTTATTTTTTTATTACTCTCATCGTTATTACACAATCCTGTAATAATTTAGAGACTCGCCAATACGGCGTTGCAACGACTGAACGCGATGCAATTATGCGGATGATTTATTTATTCGGCGACAAAGTTGGGCGTATCGATTCAGTCTAATTCTATCTATGCACTGAGGCTGCTGGATGGGGGAAGTCGCTGGTATAATTACGCGATGGAATGTGAAACGAACTAATGAATAAATGAATAATGCGAAACTACCCGGATAATGTACGACAGAGTTGTAAAAGTTGTAAAGCGAATGTACATATATATGTATACATGTATATAATATCTGTGTAGGTGGGTACAGAAGTATCAATTAGCGAAACGTTAAACGACTAACGAGTCCTCCTGTCCCGATGCTATTAACGCGTCAATGCGTGGCAATTAGACTTACAATCAGTGTTCAAGGTATGTATACAGGTACCGGAAACCGACTTGCGACATTTTGTGCGTTCGAATTATCTTTGGATCTAGTACGAAATCTAAAAACCTAATGTATTCGTATGGTACTAAACGATTTTGGAGAATAAGATAAGAATAATGAGAGTGAAATGCATGTAGTAACTACTTTGCTTACTAACCCCTAATTATAATACCTATTAACACAAAATGTGTGTGTCGTTATTGCTTAGTTAGACAGATTCGAAAAGCAAAAAACACAATTTACCGTCCATTAGACCCCGATCCTCCGACTTTCGTATAATCTGCATTTTTAAAATTTAACGACTGTGATCTTGTCAGACAACTTTGGGTCAATTTGTAAAATGGAATTAGAAATTGGTTATTCCTCGATTTGTTACTCATCGCTCTTCGTTACGGTCTCGGATTTATACACGACTGCTTCAGGAATTTTCATCAAAAGTTGATAGAAACAAGAACATTGCTTGTAAAAATTATCCAACGATGCGGTTACCGATAAGAATAAAAGATCAAAGCTTGGAAGTGAAAAAAGAATACACTGCACGCGAAGAAAAAAGAAAAAATCGAGCCCCCAAATCCACGTCGAAACGTAATAAGCATGCAGGAGCAAACCGGAAGAGAAGAGGTCTGAAAAAGCGGTGGTAAACATCCCGAGATCGGAAGAATCGCGCTCGTTTCCGGTCGTGATACGATAACAACTCATCAACGATAGGGTAAATATAGCCGACGACGAGGTAGACGGGAATCGCTTATATCTCGTACGTCACGAGAGCACCGCCCGCCGCCGCCTTGGGCTTGACCGAGGTGTACGGGGTGTACGATAAGTGGCAAGAAAGCACGCATGCGGCCGGCGGCCTAGGTACGAAAGATCTCGTGACGAAGCGAAGCTGCCTTGCCGGAGGCGAGAAAGTAGACAGAGGAGGTTGTAGATGTGGTGGAGGTTCGGGACCTCGTACCTATGCAGGTAGGTACGTACGTGACACGGATGCGCGTACTCGTTTACACGAGACAACAGCGACTGCTCCTGGATCCTAGTTCCTACCAGTTCCTACTGGTTCCTAGCAGTTCCTAGTTCTACCGCTAGTCGGCGGCGTTACGCTTGGCGCTGACACGCGTGCGGAAACGGTGAGAAGAAGAGAGGCGGCCAGCGAGCGTGCGACACGCGTCTCGGGCGAATTTTACCTGCGAGAGAGAACCGAGAACCGAGGCCGTCGAGTCCGCGTTTCACCGGAGTGTGTGGGGCGCCTTTGCCAGAACTCCGTCCATATAGGGAGCGCCGAGTGTTCCCTCGGTTCCTTTTCCCTGCAGCGGAATTACTGCCTCCGTTTTACGACACCGGTCCCAGGACGCGGCTACGAGGCGTCGCGACGTCGCCGCCGGGATCCCGTTGAGACATTCAAACTTTTAATAACGCCGCGGCCTCGTTTACTTGGTTCGTTCGTTCGTTAGCGCGCGAAAACGTGGATTCATTCCGCGAGATAATTGAAGAAGAGAATTAAACAAAGGTGCAAATGCCGTTTGAAAAGAGATTTTTTTATTTCAAATTACGCTTACAGTCTTTTTTAATTCTTCTTATTAATTTATTATCTGAGGGTACGACGATTTTGGAAAACGGTCGATCGACAGAGTCGAAACTTGAGGATAAATATGACCCGCTAAAAATGATAGAAAAAAAAAATTCCCTCCATTTTCGGTGACCAAAGTATCATTTTTCCATGACTAAAATTCGAGCTAATAATGAAGCCAATTCGAGTATCTGATAAATGAAGCTCAGGATCAAACAGGTTTTCTCTAACACGTTTACGATGTGTTTAATAATGGTCATGGAACCAAATACGTGGAAAACAAGTTATTCTTACAATTTTATTTTCGTGCGAAAAGCTCTTTTTTTATTCGTTTCATTTATCCGGCGCAAAATTACACGACGGATAAAAAATTTCTGTGACCAGTGGCCAACGTGGGACAGAATCGAACGTTTGTAAGAGAGACGATACCGGTTTGAAAAAATCTCTAGCAATAACATGATTAACTCCAAATCTAAACAAATTCTAATAACGCGAGGTTGAGATGTCAATAATTTGAGATAAGGATTTACATTGAGATCGTTCAAATTGATTAAACTTTGGGCTTTTTAATTCGATTCTACTGCTTTTGGCTTATTTTATTCACCGGAAAGATCTCCACTGATCACCTGATAAAATGTCACAAATTAATTACACTGTAGAACATACATTGTTCATCTACAATTATGTTCGCGTGTTTTAATTATGCAACATTATATAACGTAAGATATCTTGAATGTTTTTCAGAAATTTCTTGGAGATCTGTCCAGCGAGTAATATGATCTCAAGCACTAGATCAAAAACACCGGAATTTAAGATTTTAATCATTATAATTATGAAACCTTTCCTTAGATTGTTGACATCTCTAGCTTGTGTGATTAGAATTTGCTTGCATCCATTTCAATAACACAACACGAATGTCGTACCGTAATTGGCGCAAGCAAATACCATTACTTCACATTTCCTTAAATCATTTCTTTTTCTTCTCTCAACCTTTTATTCAGACTCTGAGTCCCATTAATTATTAAATCACAGTTATATAAATTTCTCGCAATTTTTTTTTTTTCACATCAGATACGAGAGTAAGATTTACGATCACGAGTCTGCAATCAATCCGGGAGTTTTTTTTAACAATCTTACTCAATAAAAAAGATCCAGACATCATGTTGTCTAGTTTAAGCGAGGTGAAGAAGACTCAAAAACAAAAAAAAAGGCGAAAAAAATGTAATAAATAAATAAATAAAGAACGAGAAATATAATCGCACGGGTAGACTGCAAAGCCAGATTTCTTCAAGTCTTCATTAAACACGGCAATCAGTGAATATAGTATAACACCAATTAGCATTGGGGAGATCTTTGACCGTTGCGTCCGCGTCTAGTGAAATCCCGTATTATACGATAAAAAGAAAGAAAAAAAAAAAAAATCTCATTCCGCACACGGCGGTACATACAGCTCTCACCTTCGATCCTTGCGCTTATTGACATACAATTACAAGCACCAAGCCCCGCCCAAAACCTAACGTTCCAAGTGAAAAATAAAGTGAACTTACAGGAGTATGCGATATACGCTACGTGTTATTACACACATATACATACATAATTTGTGGCGACAATTTTTAATTGCGTAATCATTTGCAGTGAGCGATGCTGCCGTACGAATAGAGTAAATATTGGCCGAAGGTTTTGTTTGAGTAAGATCGATGCAGTGATAGAACACGGGTGTATATAAGTATACAAGGATCGTCGGGTATAAAGTAACGTTGAATGGTCAAAATAATTTCACGACAAATTTCACAAAGTTATTTCGTGTTTTTCGCGCACGTATCGGAAGTTAGAAATTGGATCGAAATAAGTCGTGACACCGGGTATAAGCTGTGTTAATTCGCATCGCGTAGACGGTGTGCAACGCGCGTATATTTTTTACACCCAACTCGTTGCCGCCACATCCGATCTTACGGATCCAAACGCCCGAAGCAAACGCGAGTTGTTTGCTGATGATTCCCTCAAAAGGTCAAACGCGGGAGGTATAAGATAGATCATTGTCAGTGCATGGTAGCAAAAAACGCTGCACGCTAGGCGGATCGGTGAGTGTATACGGATTCTATAACCATATCCGAAGTGTAAAGCCACGCGGTGTTGTTCATAATCCACACGGTACGAGTATTAAATCCTCATACGACTAGAAAGCCGCTGATACATGATCAATTCATCTATTATGGATCAACGCGCAACCAGCTGCTATATATTCATCCAGTATTTCATTTCATCTCTATACATTTGTAGCGAAGTAAAAAAAAAAAAGAACAGGCGGGTATATCGAAACGCCAGTTTTTGTTTACAAGGTGAAACGCAGCTAAACGTACACGGAATATCGATAGATGAACTCACGTTGCTGTTCGACGCTCACGATTCCAACTACGCAACAAATTTTGCGAATTATATGTACACATCTGTGTTCATGTATATATATATATATACATATACATATAAATAAATATATATATAAACAATTTAAGTAAAATCTGCGCTTTTATTCCCTCCGTGAGTTATTCGTGGTTAGGTGATATATCAAGACCTGCAGCCATGAATCTTTTTAAATGATAAAAGAGCGCGGTAAGCTGACCAAAAGTAAATCCGGAAGGGCGGTGCGTTCTTGGGGAGATTACAAAAAAAGAAAAAGAAAAAAAAAGGCAGACAGGTAGTTTCGGAGCAGGAGCCATAAGCAGTAGCACGTTTCTCCGTTTCAAAATTTTCCGACTTGTCCTTTTTTTTTTCTTTTTTCTTTTACACTTGTACCGGACGAGACCACACGCGCGGCACGAAAACGGTGACCAAATACTTGAATAAATAAATCCGATAAGAACGTGACGCGGAATCGCGTAACAATGTTTAAGAAGTGAAAATTCGTACGTGCTATGGAATAATATTTGAGATTCGGAAGAGAGGATGACGTTCCACGCGTATCGTCGCAGGTACGCCACCCCCGTTGAGAATTTCCATCAATTTCCTCTCCGAGGGTATTTCTCCCTAAATTTCCAAATTTTAACATCCGAGGGATATTCACGCAGGCGTACGCGCGCTATGTTTTCGAAAAACTCTACGATCCGGCCCACGGTCGGTGTACTTGACAATGCTGCCAGCTCCAGGGGTCCCAAGGGATTTGGGCCAGCCACTCCCACCGGCGTCGATAAGGGGGAAGAAGAAGAAGAAGAAGAAGAAGAAAGAGACGCAGCATGGGGGTGAAAATGTAGAAAGATTAGAGAATAGAAGGGTGTCGATGTCGAGTTTTAAGAAACGCGCAAATATATTCTCTTACACAACTTTGAAAACTATAAATTCGAAATACGGAAAAGTGAAAATGTAAAAGGGTCAAAGTATGGATAAGCAAAGTACGGAATCGTTAGAATTGCGACTTGGTTGTTTATGCCATATCTTTCCGACATTTTTGAATTCGGTGAAATGGATTTTGGCGTTCTTGAAAATTCGATACCGTAACCCATCTATATTTTGATCTTTCTAGGTTTTTATTCTCACCCAGAAAAAATTGAAACAAGTCCAAATAAGTGGAATTAAAGGCAAACGGCAACATTTCTTCTTATTCTTCGTCTGTGTAAAATTTTTGTACGATCGTTAGTGTTTCAGAATCGCGACCCCTCGAACCGTAAAAAGAGGGTGAAAAAGCAAAACACAGATTCGGTGCCTAAGAAAACAAAGCTTGAACAAACACGAGTCCCGGTTTGAATTTATTTGTCAAACGAGAGACGACGCGAAAGAAGAAAAGAAATAAACAAGAAAAAAGAAATTAGAAATCAAAAAAACAAAAAAAAAAAAACAAACAACGAAACCCAAATACAGAGTGACGAGAGAAAAAATAGTTGAACAAAAACGAGGCCTCAGGAAATCTGATCCCTAGATCGGCATCGGATGTTTTTAAAACAAGAGGCAATAAATGATCCGTTTCAATTCTTCTGACGCGCGCGCGTAACGCGTGGTTATACTTTGACGTTTTTGTAGATAAAAAGAGAAAGAGAGCCTGCCTCTCTTTCGGTTGATAATAATAAATTATTCATGCAAGACGGAATGAAACGAGTTTAAGATAAGGGGGGAGTGGGAGGGAGGGTAGATAGGAAGAAATGAATGGCAGATATATACCTGCGTTAAATTTGAATTTCATTTACGACGATGTCGCTGTGTGTAGAAACGGATAGAGAAAGAGAAAGAGAAAGAGAGAGAGAGTGAGAGAGAAGAAACGGGGGTCGCTCAGCATCGTCTGATCGCGTGAAACGAGACGCGTTTCGACTCGAAAACGAAGCGAACCTTTTCTAGCATTAGTTTCTTATCTATACGCTTCTTCCGCTTCAATTCCCGTAGGATTTACGTATCTGACATCGGTTTCCCTTCTCGGAATACATATTTCCATACCGCTCATCGTTTCTAAATTAACAGAGTTTCTCTTGTTCATCATCGTTGGGTGGTTAAAAACTTACCCTGCACGGCGAACGGCAACCTCGATCAGCGGCGTTTAATCGATGAGAGATTCGAGGGCGATTCCTGGGAGGGCGACATGCTTCATGCAACTTTTTGGTAACGCACACTCCACACTAGCGAACGAATATCCCGATTCCGTTTAAACTCACTCCGCGTTTACAGACAAGAAAAGAAAAGTTGCTCAATTAATCCGCATCGTATCCTCCGGGCGGAATTCCACCCCGAAAAGCTTTAAGGCGGCACTCCGATTAATTCGATCAGTCCAAGCGACGCAATTCAAGTTGTCATCACACGTATACGCGTGTATTTTTTTCTTATCTTTGTCATCCGACCGTGTACCGAGTTGTTATTACCGTACACCCTTGATAATTATGATTATTCCTCGTAAGAACGAGGCGCGACTCGTTTGTTTACGTCTTTATCGGCGAGTCGAGCTGCGCTCCGCCTCGGACCGTGTTGCGCTAAGCACTGAGAGAAACACTTGCCCGCTTTGCTTTGAAAGTCTCGCATCTCTCGTACTACGGTTTCCCCTCACACCACTATCGACGCAAGTTTCGACCACCGCCGCCAGAGCAGCGCCAGCTGGCGGTTGACTCGAATCTTATAAGTAAGCCCTTTTTTCACTCTGCCTTACGAAAGGTAAGAACACCGAGCATTTGCACGGATTCTTGTTGAAGAGGAGTATTTGACGAAAGCTGTGCCTTTTTGTTTTTTACTTTTTTCAAAATTTTTCTTCGGTTGGAAAACATTCGCCCTGGCACGTACGCATATTTTCCAAAGTAACGAATTGTTTTTGTTTTTAAAATAAACTAACGCCTACAGCCTTTCTTAACATCTTCTTCAATTATCACCAAAACGATTCTATATCACTTTCCGCGATTCATTGATCCTGGAATACGAACCATTTCGTTTCTCTCCAATTATTATAAAACTTTCCTTCACTAATTTTGTTCTCGTAGACAGAGATTGAATTAGATTTCTAAGCTTTTCTCGATCAGAGCAGTGAAATTTTCGTTCACGCGTTTTAGGTTTCAGTTGTGGACAAGAAACAATTCTCTCTGCAATCGATGTTCTATAAGTTGGTATGATTCCGAATTTTGAACAGAAAAATATATTTACCTGGTATTCGAATCAATGCTAAGAAATTTTGAGTGTAATTTGATATAGGATACATATTTAGCACAATTAATTCGGTCACTAGCTGGTTAATCCATCGGAACAGTGTCGCGAACTACGAAAGAATAGTCACTTATTGAGAACATATAATGCCGTAAAACCCCGAGGCGGATGTTTTGAGAAACAAAAGATCGGACGATAAGCTTTATATAATATGCATCGGTAAAATTATATCTCGTAGGTATTAATTGTTAATCCTGGCGCTCCAGATAATACATCTCGGCGTCGTATCGGAGCTCGTTCAAGCCAAGGTTTGATTTGATAGGTATATGAGCGAGTTGTTCACAACAGTAAGAACGGAATTCGAGAGATTGAATTTCTTAAGCGTAACAGATAGAGCCCGAGTTACTTACTCATCGCTGTATTATCCAATCATCAAAGATAACCGTAACAAAGACGGAGTAAGAAGAAGGCTCGCGTAAAACGCTGTTACCATAATGCCCGCGTTATTATTAAAGCCAGCAACGAGTGCGTTAAATCGGCTCGATTCAAAGCGGATGAATCGGGATGAACGATCACCGGCTCATTATCGCCTTCAAATTTATAAGGAGTATCGAGTTGATTAGACGTCGAATATAGCGGGGAAAAAAACGATCCTTAAATCTAGATTATATCCCGATTCATCGTATATAAGACGAACGAAATTCAATTCAGCCGACAGATTCAGAGCTGTTGTAATATGCCATTTGCATAAATAATGCGGGATAACTTCGCCTCGGCGTTAATTTAATCCAACAAAATGTTGGTGCATTGCGGCTGGCGGAATAGCACCGCAAAGATTATTAAGCCGCGAAATAGAAGAAGAAAATTCACGGATTTCTCTCGAGCCGTTGATGGGAAAACTCAGTTCTGCGACAGCACCGGCGGTAGCAGAGATTTCAAACGAAGTGTAATATATTACAATAACTTACGGCACGCTGCAGCAGGAGCAGTAAAAAGCTTCCGGATAGAAGGACCGTTGTGGCAAAGCCGTAGAACCGGAGGCTCGTAAAATGCATGGCCATTGATCATTGACCAAAGGTATGACAAAGCAGGGACAAAAATCGACCGCGGTGCTTTCACCGTATACATATACGACAAGTTTCTTTGATTCTCGGTTGCGCCGGGAAAGCTGTTGGTCTTGAACTGTCCCACGTTCCCCAAAGTTCGTTCCAAGGTAAAACGCATTGCTTCTCGCATCACAACAAGTTAATTATACTATACGCTAGGTCGTTAAAACTTGATTCGCATGGAATTATAGTTTTAATCGTGAATGGAACCGACGATACGGCTTTTCCCCGGGATTCAAAACCCACATCAATACCCTTGAATCGTAGTTTTAATCAATCCACGGGCAATTTTTGTTTTTTTTTTTTCATAATTAGACGAAGTAATCGGCTCTCCGAAAGTCGATTGGAACCCAGAAAATGACGTTAGTTTCAAAAACGCCTAGTTCACGTTACCGGAAAAGGTCGTGCTAAAGGATGATAACTCTCAGCCTGATGGGCGATAACTCTTTCGTTGAAACGAAAATTTCTTCGAAAGCGTTCCTCGTTAGAAGTTCCTTCCGGTTGGTAAATGCACGGCTATATAATAGGACCGTCTCCTAATTGAGAAACTTTATGTACCTACCCCGCGGCCTGCACGGCGCGTCTACTTGAAATTAATTTCTGACGAGTATATATTGAGGTGAACTTGAGCCGAGGGTGGCGGTACCGGAAGCGGGGAGTAGGGTAACGGGAAGCCGGGTTTTTTTTCGTGCGATGCCGTTTTTAAATTCTCGCAAGCCCCGCGTATCCACCGGTTTCACGGCGTGGGCCGCGCACCGATGCATATCCAATTCTAAATGGGCAGGTCCTGCTCGGCTACCTGGTTTAGAAGAGGCCCAAGGAGGCCCAAGGTCGCAGGAAACCCTTCCAACTCCAATTTCCAAGCCCCCTCACCCTCCGGCACCTCCGTCGTATAATCCGAAACCTGTTCTGGGCAGGAGGGTCAACAACAACATCGAGCATCGCGGGGGCCCCGAACCCAGTCGCCTTCTCGATGGGCGCGCATCGGACCTTTCGTGTAAACGAAACTAGTTACAGTATTTTACACCCGGTTTACGGCTCTATTCCCTTTATTTTCAAACCCACGAGAACGGACCTGGGGCCCACGGCTATCGGCATCAACTACACGACACGCCGAGAGGCTAACGATAAGCGTACGAGAGTAGTCCAACCGATTTCGGGGTCCTTGATCCGCCAACTTGAGGCACTTTTTTATTACCTCTGAAAAACCGCGTGCTCGATAAACCGACAGTCGTTTAACCGAGACACGAAATTGTGGATCATAATTCTCGATGCAACTCTTGACCGAGGTGCCATTTCTATTTTCTAGTGTGCCGAATGACTCTTACGACGGAACCATTAGGCGTCAGACTTTCTTCGCGAGAATCTTGCGCGGTGAACCGAAAGCGAGCTTTCTCGCATCGAGACAGTCAAGAGCCTCGCTAATGTCGGATTGAACTTCGACGGCACTCTGCGGCAGGTAGCCGGGATTGTTGCGGTTTGCGAGTAAGATCGACCTTCGAGCGTTGCGTCGATGGGGATTGGGGGGCTTCAAGGTTGGCCTGTCGTGAGTAGGAATTAAAATTCGAGGAACCGTACGCGAGGAACGGACACCGCTCGCACACGAGCAGAGAACCATTGTGCACAGGGACGTGTATGTCGTTCCATGATAGATGGGGGCGTAGATAAAGGTGGTTAGTAGCTGTACGCGTCGTCTGCCCAGAGCTTGGACTCCCAGACCATGTCTCGTGGTTCTGATCCGGTCCAGCGACTCGGGTTGAGTGGAGTTCGCCGGAGAGGAGACAAATAAAACGTAAGAAACAACGTCGTCCGATGGCCTAGGCCAATCAAGAGAAACTATACAGACCTCGGCGTCGAACTCTCGTAGCTACCGTCACTCAACTTTGAGCACTCTGTTCGCTTTGTCCCGTCGAAAGGATTCTGGGATTTTCGTCCGTTGTTCTTTACGGCGTGCATACCGTGAGGTACATGTGATAAACGTGACTGCTCGGCTTCGATTTGACACTTTCAATCGCATCGGTGGCTGATATCGAGTTCCATTAGACGCTTTGGAACGTTAACGAGTAGCGTCATTCAATTTTTACCGACGTGAAAGCCGACCGGTACTCGTCAACATACGTTCCAATATGACACCGAATTTCAGGGTCGATTCGAGTCTGAATCTAAACACTTATCATTCAAGATAACATGACGCCAGAAAAGCACCCAACGACTTTTCGAGCGACCCCGCGACCTTTTATCTTATTGATACTTTCTTCAACTTGATCGTTCGAAGCTTTAAGTCTGGGTCGAGACCGTTTCGTAGAGAAGATTGATGTCGGTTTGTTTCGGCGCAATCTCAACACCATTATTGAGCCAAGTCTGATCTATTCAACTAGCGTAGACTAATGTAATACACCCGGTGATTAAGAGGATCTGAATAACGTTATCGGTAAAAATGAAAAAAAATAATAAAAAATGACGAAACAAACCGCCATGCGAGGTGTTTCTTGATTTCCCACGCTCGAATCTGCCCTGCTGTACAAGAAGCAAAGGGCTCTAGTGAAAATGCAACTCCCACTTATGCTGAACGTAACTTGACACCGCGGTACACAATGAACGAGCAGCAGGTGCCCCGAGAATTTTTCTTCGTCGTTCGTCGTCATAGTCAGTGACGTTTGAGAAAAGATCCTCGATATAAATAATACTCCGAGTATTAATTCAGAGGAATGATGTGAAAAACCGCTTTCGAAGTTTACCAAAACACTCCTGGCCGATGGTTCGGGTTCCTCTTTATTAGTCGAGCGAATATTTGCGTAGAGGTATAATAAAGACCCGGCTGACCCACGTTCAGCAACGATACAGCGCGACTTGTGGGTGTTACGTGAATGTGAGTGATGTTTACGTGTAACAAGTTAACACACAAACGCGTCGGGCATCAAAAGCTATCTCTTAGCTCTATTCATCGCAGTGCTGCGCAGACCTCTGTGACTCGACCTCAGAGCAAATAATAATGATACACTTTGTGAAGCGATCGCCCAGTTTGGATCAAACGAACATTCGTCGATCGTGCTTGAGCAGCAGTTAAACGTCAACGTTGTTGGAATTGGGAGATCGAATCGTCGTTAATCAAATTCATCAAGTGAAATCGGAATCGTACACTCTTGAAACGCAACGCCGAGATGAAGACACCGTGGATTGTTTTCACGATCTGCGTCGTTTTAATCTGCACGTGAGTAATCCATCTCCTAAACGTCCTCCATTCCGTATTATAGTCTGTTTACGCTTGTATCCGCCCGGGTGAGAACAACCTTCTACTTCCACCCGACCATTCAATTACGATATCTGAACTTCTTCTACGCCAGTCATAGACGATATCGCTTAATGAATTACTAAAGTCGAACGAAGTTCCACGCGGCACCTCGAGTGAAAAATGGTCAGCGACAACGCGGTTCACGGTATCTTTTCTCGCCTACATTAGAGGTGGTATATCGTCTCCCGATGCTGCTGTGCTCTGTAACAATATGACCGATAATGAATATATCCGGCGATTAGACGAGTTCGCTTCGAAGCTACGTGCAAATTTTCACAGTTTATACCGCGTAGCGGTTTTTGCGATGAACCGGAGCGAGCGTTATCTCTTCACCGCAGAGCTCGTTAATGTCCCACGTAGTACAAACGTGTATTGTATCATACAACGAAACGAAATTTACAGCGTCAGAGATACTCGGGGTCAGATGTTTGGCGGAAACTGGATGGAAGATCTCTTCGCTGGGCTGAATCGCATCGCCAAGGATTTAGAGGTACCGAGGGCGCGGCAGGACCTCGCAAAAACGGAAAGGCAACACATCGGAACCATCGGTAGGAAGGGCAGCGAGGGTTCAACCGACATCGAGGACATCCTTCACCGCGCGGAAAAGGTTCGCCACCCTTTTCGCCGAACGGTGAACGAGTTTCGGTACATCCGCAACCCGGCAGACTCTATTTTAAAACCTATCTCGCGGCTGCAACGGAATTGAAAGACGAGGCACCGTTTGGACGGCCATTCGGCCGCACGGTAACAAGTGCGGAAACTTACGATCGTGAGAATCGGATACGAACTGAAAAAAGGCTGCCTATCCGCATTCTTTGTTTCAAAAATTCTTAAATTTTTGTTCGTGGATTAATGCAATAATTGGGCGAGTGGAGTCTGTGATTTCAATTTTCTTCACAAAGGGGATAGACATTTTAGTCTGATAATACGCTAAAAATAATAGGCTAGAAATACATGGTTGTTTAAAATTCTGTAATTTGAATACGATAATAAAGTAGTATGTGTAATTCTCCTTCTGTACTGACAATATGAAAACCTCTTGTATCAAATTAATTCATATTCACTCTTTCAATGAAATCGAAAATACTATCTGTATTAACCAGACCGTGAAACGGTTCATCGGTTTTTACATTTTCATCACGTATGAATTTGCCTTTTAATTTTTTCAATGCTTGTTTTCCATTAAAAATCGATGAAAAGGAATGAAAAATAAAGAAATATCACCAAGAATTTGAGAATTCATTGACGCCGGTTTACAGGGAGTCAAACATATCACCTTCAGTCCGGAGCATCAGGGCCCCGCTGTCTGCCCGTCGAAGATAAACCTCCCCGTCCCAAAAACGGTCTACCTGTCCAAGACTCACAGTTTTTTTCGTTACCATCATCGTGCACTCGACCCTCCCACTCACGTCAATTTTATACTGTATCCCTATCCGCTCTCGCGTGTATTTTCGTTTGGCGTACGCTCGACCCTTCTTCGAACCTTAGCTTACCTACACCGAGGAGCACCAGTGAAGAATGTGAAACACTCCGACCACAGCTAGAATTTAGTGTGTATCTAGCCGCAAGGCAAGACCCACGATTCGGGGTAGTTGAATTTTTTAGGCCAGTCTTGCGGCAAATTTCTCAGTCAAATGTTTGCGGAATAAATAACAAAACGGCGCAGCGACCAGTCGACTGATCGGAACGGTGGAGCCGGTTTTGACCGAGGGAACAGCATCGAGCTGTCTATCGGTTTACAGGTAGCATCGAAGAGATTAACCGATAAACATGGAGGCAAACGAAGAGATGATCTTCGACTAGGGTGGCCCGTTTTAGATAAAGGAATATCGTCTATGACTCGTTTGCGCCGCATCCACCTTTTTCACCAGGCAACGGTGAACAAAACATCAAAACATTACGGAGTCGCGTAGATTGATCGAAAAAAACCCGAGGTCCTCACCGGACGAATGAAACACAAACTGCTTCGAGCTTCTGTTTTCGCGTCGGTTCTTTTATTCCATTAATTACAAGCCCGTCTGTATACGCCGTGCGAGCATCACTCACGGGCCTTTTATTAATCGAATACTCCGGCTGTATGAAAGACTTAACGAGTTTCACTAATTCATTCAAGTAAATTTGACACTCCGACAGCGCGCGCTGTAAATCGAACGTTGCAGGTACTCGTTCGGCAGTGCTTTTCGCGAGTCTACCGGGTGTGCCGAAGAGTCATCGAACCGTTCGTTTGTTCCTATCGACACGGCTTTGGCAAAAAAAAAAAAAGAAAAAGTTTAATCACCGAAAATTTCGCCTTCCCTCGGGGCATGGCTGATTTAGGAGTAAGACGAGTAGTAACCGACGAGTGCCAGGTGTCCAGGTGGTGCGCACATTCCTCTCGTCAAGTTAAAACTAGGAGGGAATTATACTCCCGTAGTTTCGTATGCGCATAAGAAAGTCGGTGTATGCATAAAACGTGGCTAGCCTGCATTACATAGAAGAAAAAGAGGCGAACGAGTAGGATGTGGGCCAAGAGTTGATAGTCACGAAGATCCAGTCACCGTTCTCCTGCATGGTCGAAAATCAACACAAAGTGGCGCATAATTACAATACGGAATAGGTATAATAAAAAGAGAATAAGACCGAGAAAAAAGGTAGTAAAATTCTTCATCTCGTCCGGCAAACGTCTTCGCCTATCCGTGCATGCTGCAGGGAAATACGAGAAGGGTGAAACACGGGGTGCTCACGAAATACGAGCCGTGTCGCGCTGCGCGCGTGCGCTTCGTTTAGTGTGCTCCATGTGCGCAGCACTCGGCGTCCCTTCTCCCCCTCCTTACGAATGGGGGCCCATTGTCTATGCGGGGCCACCCGTCGCGTCCGTGGGTGTGAGAAGAGGCCCCGCAGCAGCGGAGCGCCCGAGTCCCATCGAGCCTAGAAACGAACGGAGAGGGAAGGGCATTAGAATACAATGAGAATGAGGGCCCAAATTTCGAACTCGTCCTCCGAAAGCGGAGCGTAATCTGTTTCGAGAATCGCGGAGGAGCCGCGGAGCGGTTATCTTCACCTCTCGGTTAACCGCGACCGCGGCGCAAGCAACCGAGCACTGCTCTTACTATCAAGGAAGATAAATCTCACCGGCGCAGCGTCGACGAGATAATAAAACAAACAAATTACCCTTCGCCCTCCCCCCCTTCCGCCGCAACCTCCTCCTCCCACCACCGAGCTCTCAATAGCCCTACACGTCGTAAACAAATGGGACCCGGCACTCCGACGAGCTCTGCGGCATGCCGCTGCTGAGGCCGAGTCCGAGGCTCCGGCCTTTTCGCAGATTTACGCACCCTTCGCGGATGGGATGAGGCCCTGTTTTCTTTGCCTTGCTTCGTTCGACTCCTGTACCTTCTCTTTTTATTGCCGAGGTCCTCGTCCCGCGGTATCTGCACCTGGTTTGCTCGCATTTCGTGGTGCTTGCACAATTGGAAATCATTTGTTCAAGTATCGGAGACGTTCTTTGCTCAGACTGACTTATTTTAAAGTTGATCGTGCAGATATTACTTTCGCGATGAACTGTCTGGAATCATGGCCTTTGAACAGTTTTTTCCGGAAGAAATTCAAATCCAAAATTTCAGAGTTCACTTATTGGACGTGTATGGTGGATATACCAGTTACTTCGTGGCTTGTAAAAGAATCAGACATACTGATAAAATTGTACTAGTTTTGGAAGACAAATCGCTCCATGTATCCCTAACCACATGTAAAGTAAATTCAACAATTACTTCCATCTCTGCACATTGTAAACTGGATGGTAAGTATTTATTTCAATTTTTAGTGGAACTGTTTTCCTTTCCGTCATTCTTCCTCCCAGTTCTCCTTCCCTTACTCCTGTAACCTTCTATCCATCCTTCGAAAGGATGGAGAGGAGCTGGCATCCTTTTAGCGAAGAGGGTTGTAAATACATGCATCGAAACGACGGTCTCATGGTAGCGCGGTGAGTCGCAGCCGATTATATCTAAGGCTTGCTAAAGGGTTCTTAGCAGCGAATGGGGCAAAGGAAGCCGGGATGAGAATTCACAGTCCTGCGATAGCAGCGCCCTGCGTGGGGAGAGACCGGAGAGGAGAGAAGAGCGGCGGAGAAATATACGAGCGTTGAAATAAGAATACCGTCGCGGGGAAGATCCACGGCCATGGGGAACCTCTCGAGACCAGAGAAGACGAGAGGAACGAAGAAAGCTCAGGTTCAGCCAAGCTGCGATGAAAGAGACAAGGAGGGAAGTCGCAGGGTCCATTGTGCCCCCGCGGCGGTGGCGAATCCTCGTGTTCGACCTTAGGTAGCCTGTGTTCTTCAGATACGAGCTGCGGTCCTTCCCGACCCTCGATCAGCAGCGATGAGACCGCACCAGAGGCACCAAAGCCCCTGCATGCAGAATTCGAAGAACTAGCTTGTCGAGGTTGTTTAAAAAAGAGAAGAACCGTCGTAGCCGATGAAAAAAAGGGTTAAAAAAACTGATCGCTTATTTATGCGGCGCAGAGGTTTCAGTGGATACGTTTTCGGAATGGGGAGCAAGCGCGTGGTTTGCAGGATCCGACACACGAGTTTTACCACTTGACCATGGAAAAGCCGTGCTTCGATCATCTGCGCGCGCTTGGCAAGCAAGTGATCGCAGCATTGATTGGCCAACCATTTATGACCTCTGCGAGAAGTCCAAGATGGACCTAGACTGTTCGGAGAATGACATTCGAACATGGGCCGAAGCGAAAAACTTTCCCCCTGATCAGTTCTGAATGTGAAAAGAAAGCCTGATGAAAAAATCTAAAGAAGTAGAAGAAGAGGAAGGCGAAGAAGCGAGAGCGTCGGTGGGAGGCATACTTATCACCGTGGTGAGGTTTATTTGTGAGTCGTAGCATCTAGCGCGCCTTTAGAGGAGGTCTTATACCTACCTCGCATCGCGTTGATGTTATTCGAGAGAGAGAGAGAGAGAGAGAGAGTATCCAGGCTCCGTGCGGGATTCCACGTTGATGCAGATAAGCCGGAGCTTTGTATGTCCAACTTATCGTTTATCAACTGTCTGGTTTTGATAACAGGTGTGCGTTTCAGACTCCGAGAAATACGCCCAAGTTAGGGGAAATGTGAAAATTAAAACATCGAGTGATAACCGGCGTGGATACCATACGAATATAGGTTTACCCGGCTTGTAGCCATTAGTCCTGAAAAAATATTAGGTACTCCTTTGCCCGATGATAGGGGAAGCCGAAATGTGGAAACACTAGCTTTTTCGAATTGTCTTGACCAGCATCGTTCCAGTACGGTTTTCCGCTTGTGTGGTCAAACTATCGTCTGTACAATCTACACGATTTATTCCCTTTACAAAAGATTACTGCACACGGTGCTTGTGAGTTCCGTTTCTTTCGACGATCGAATGAAGTTTTTCCTTCCACCTCCGGCTCTTCACCTCACCGATTCAATCGAAAGGTCTTCATTAGCATCCAAGAAGCCGTTCCAAGTTCGACTCGGTTCTCTGCGAAGGTGGAAGGGAACGTGGGCAGACGGAAGACGAACCGGAGGTACTAAAACAGGGTCGTGTTTCGTTCGCGGAGCGAAATCAAATCGCTTAAGTATGCATTACGCACTATAAATGTATGTATTCAGCCGTCGGTTCTCCGCGGAGCGTCGTTCAGTGGAAACGACTTCATCTCGTCCATGGAGGAGCCGGCTAATTGTGTCGCTCGGCGAAGAATCGGGGGTCGGCTTTAACACTGATTACGAACACGGCTCGGCCTTTCGCTGCCTGTTCACGTCCGTGTCTCCTTTTTCTCCCCCGACTTCGTCACTCGCGCTCGCTTTTCGCTTAATTTCCACTTTGTATGCATCAATTATCGGCAGATTATCAGCCCGCGGAGTAACGCCGATGATTCAAGGTTCTCGGGGTCGTTGTTTTGCGCGCAAAGATCTGCGTGCAGATTTATGGTGCACCGGTACATTTGCCGTGCACGTTTGCCGGCAGCTAAGGGAAGTCTTAAACTCTGTCTAGCCCATTCCTCAGATTTGACAAATTCCTACTAATTTTCGCCCCGTCGATTAATTCAGGTGCTTTATGCGCACGTACGTGCATAGATAAGTATAGGCAAACGAAATCGGTGAATTCGATCGTGCGTAAACTTGGGTTAATTTACGTAGCAATTATCGGTCGAGTTGCTGCCCGGATATATGAGAGGCAAGAATAATAAACTCGACGAGGGGCTGGCGGAGCGATGTAATTAAACAAAATAAATTACGGTCCCAGTTTTCGGTCTCATTATTTACTTTATTTCGCCTTCGCCTGTGTCTGACGGTTTCACAATTGTCGCGTCGCGGGTCCTTGGACGTGAGTAATATATTACACGAGTTCACCGCGGCTTCTTCGCCGTTCATCAATACGATAATTTTCCCATTCAAGAACCGCAAATTGATTCGATTCGAATCAATGCCCGGCAAGCCGGACGGCGATAAAGTTTCACGGGTATGGAAGTAGGAAGTCATTATCTCGAAATTGGATTAGTCAGGCCTGTCGAGAAAGTGGATAGATAATCGATTCTTCTACCGCATTAATTCGGCCTCCGACCCTGCCGTCTTACGATCGCTTCCAAAATCATCGGACGGAGACTCGTGACTCAGAAATCCCTGCTTACGCATACTTTTTACGTAACTGCAATTAGCGCGAATTATGAGACGGGGAAAATTGCACGGCGAACGATAAGCTGGCGTTGAAAAAAGCGTATTCGTGCACCTCCGAAGCGAGGCGAGTGAATGCGTTTCAAGAGCCAGAGCCCAACTTATAGTCCTAATTTGGACGCAGTCGAGATTGGGTTTCGTGGGCTGGGTCCAAAGGCGCCAGAGGCTCATTAGCAAACTAGTTTTGCTCGAAAGGTTGACCATCCCGAATATCTGTGGTGTATTCTCCGTTTCCCCGGCGGCTGATACGCTCATCGCCGGAATTTAACTACTACGGACCTTACGATGATAGAGCGGCTCTTACTCGCGCCGTATTTTCTGCTAATACTGGCGGTAATTTTCCCGTCCAGATCAGCGGGGCGTCGCCTTAATAAAGAAAGGAAGCAGAGTTCATTAATTCCACTTATTTCTTACGCAGATTAATTCAACGGGTGACCCGAACTCCCACGTAATATCGCGAAAAGATTTCGGGGCCAAGTGCGAGTTGCGTTGCAAAACGAGTAAAAAGTATTCCCGACAATCGCGGATCATGCACGAGCTCCAATCATTTCTTCGGACTCGTTGAAGCGATTCTTAATGTCGAGATGTGAATCCAAGTACAATCCAATTTAAGATTCATTAAACGCGATAAAATTTGTCTCGTTACATTCCTACCGATGAACGATTACGATCGATCCGTGCTGAATTCGCAGCCGGCTGCCGTAAGTTCAATGAAATCCAATCGGGAACAGGCTTTGCGTCGATAAAAATCCGGGGTGGAATATTTCGCCGAGCAACGCCTTGCGATCCTCCTTCACCGTGGTTCAATTAACACTTGTCCCTAATTGGCTTGTATATATTTACCGGTGAAGATCGATGCTCCGGGAAAAGTTGATGAAGAAGAAGAAGAAGAAGGTGCACATCCGGGTCTCCCCGTATTTCTTCTCCTCGTAACGCATCGAGTAACGACGACACTCAGCTTGCAAGGAGCGGCAACCCATCGAGGCGTGCAACGCATTCCGATCACTTGTGAGATCGCCGGTTCACGGTTAAATCACTTATTATGGCTTCATTTCGCGGTACACGTCCGATCCTTGTTCACAACTTAGGACATTTGCTGGAAAGGAAAAGAGATTTGTTACCAACCGGGTGGGCAAAAGCCTTTTCGATTAACTCTGCGATGAAAAACACACGTATTAGTGAAAAGTTTAACGTTGAAAGAGATGTATAGCAAAGCTCGCAAAAATGTATTCATGTGGTTGAAAATACACAATCATGACATTATACGTATTTAGATAAAAAGCCTGAGGGCTTTTAATTTCGACGGAAGATACAGATGGGTTTGTATCAGGGAAAAGGCAAGGGGTAACAGCGAATCGTTTTAATCAAGGCGGCATTTAAACGGTATAAATTTTGCCTTGAGAAGGTAGTTGGTAATTAGACAATTTTGTAATTGCGCGTTGACCGTAAGTCTCTCTCCGGAGGTGTAATTAATTATGGAAATACCATTTTTAGGGTGGTAGCCGTATACGGCGAGGAACCAGTTTCGTTCTCCGTCCGCGGTCGAGATTACGATTTGGCATCGAGTTCTGCGGACAGGCGCAAACCGACAGATTGACGGTGTCCATTATCGGACAGAACAAACGGAGCTTGCACGTCGGCCGTATTTCAACCGAGACGTAATCAACCCGTTTACCGTTTCTCGTTAAAAGCGATGAAGCTGCTGGCTTCCCCCGCAAGTTACGCTCTACGTTTTACGCCATCTTTTATAGAATCCACGTGGAGACGAGACTGTCAGAATCCTCCACCACGCTCAATCGGATTCGGCTAAATCCCGCAGACGCATTTCGTGTGTGTGAGAGTCAGAAAAAAGAACCCTGTTTCATTCTTGCTTTTTACTTCGTCTCTCAATTTATGTTTACTTTCTTATCTTCCATTGCGATGCGAGACGCGCGTTCCGTCTTTTCTCGTTTTTCTAACCCACCGGCTAAAGTTACGGATTCCGGACTATAATCACGGTATAAACCTCTCATTTTCGGCCGCAACTCGGCTCTTCAAGCTTTGCTTTCTTTACGGCCTACTCCCCGCACCGTCTAAATTAAATACCACAAAACCTACTTCGGGGTTCCCGAGGGACATGTTTCCCTGCCACGTTCACGTCGTTGGTTACACTTAATTAGAGCGTGTCGACATGGCCACTCGAAATCCCCCACCACCCACGCACCCCGCTTATTCAACCCTCGACGCGACCCTCACGCGTGAGATTAGGGAACACGTAACGTTGCAGATGGGACATTAGATTGATGGATACGTTGATGAATTTGCAACAAATGTCGAGAAAGTGTAAACGAGTACTTCTTCCCTTGTGTATAACAAGACCTGGTTCAAACGGTTTTTCTCTCGGACACGGGGCGCGATAACACGTCTAATTGAAAAGAGGCGTGTACGTCATACCTGCACAGTGACGCGACAATGTCGACTTTCTTGAATCGAGTTACGACAGAGAATATTATACCGAGAACGAGGTGCGATCGTCATCAGCGTTCGAAAACGAAGGGCTACGCGTCGGAAGAACGCGCGAGCGACGAAAAAGAAGAATCGTAATTAATCTCTCGGTGCCGCATCGGTTTCGAAAGTTAATTATCTATCGAGAGGATGAAGATAAAAGACGGTATCGACTGCAGCGCGGTGTTACCGAAGATTCGGATCGGACGGTGGAGTTGTGCAGAGTCGACGACGCTGATATTTCGAGGTCGTGACACAACCTGTAATCAGGCAACGTTCTAATTGGTTTTCGGGCCCCCGAGCAGTGGGCCGCGGCACCCGAATCGGCTGAATAAGGGTATGGCACACTTCAACGATCGATTTGCAAACTTCTTCTGCATGACGCGAAGACAGCCTGCATGCACGAGAGAGACCGCGATGATGGTGAATATCAGGCGAGAATAACGACGGCCGGAGCGAAGCGGAGAGGAGATTTCCTTCGGGGTGCCTTAAATGGAAGTGCCCTCAGGCTGCCCCCGATCCGATCTCTCCGCCGGTATCTCATACTCGTTTACATGCTGCACATGCCAACCTCGCCGAGTTCGCGAGGTACCCAGAAATCTGCGTGGCGCCAAGTACGTACTTCACTGGCATTTTTCTATATCTATACCCGAGTCTGTGTCAGTATGGGCAACGGATTTGCTACACTGGAGCTTGCAGATCAGCGAAAAAGCTCGGCGACCCGGCGAAGGGTTCTTTACTCTTTAGGTTTCGTCAAACGTTATTTGCTCTCTTTATCAGCAGAATGTGGTCGATGCTTGTTGGGTGAAAATTAACAGTTTAACGCTTCTATTTCAAGATACTGATCATTCGTATGATTTCAGAGACTAGAGAATTTTCAAAATGCAGCAAACTCGTAAGACCTAACGATTGGTATACGGAGAGGATTATTTTTATCGTTCGGTCGGAAAGAGAGAAAATTTTCACGACACTGCAACTCGAATGTAATCGTGCAAATAAATGTTTTCTTGCGAGAGAAACGCGACGATGATCTCCGGCTTCGCGTCAAGCGTCACGAATGGTGAGTAGGAAAAAATCTCGGGGTACATTAGCCCGATGTACACGTAGAAGTGAAGTGCGAATACACATTGCATTATATGCATGAACGTAGGTGCGCGTGCATGTGGTTCGTCATGGAGGCGTGCAAGCGGAGATGGGATGGGAAGCTGTCGAAGCGGGATTTAACGGCGGAACACGGATGAAGTTTTCCGTAGAAAGAGCGTTTAGAAACTGACAGGAGATTATCGAGTGAGGCGTTATTTATCTTGTACCCGTGCGCAAGCAAGCGAGACCTGGTTCACTTTGGCGATTCTCCTGCAACAGCGGCTCGGAAGAGAGGTCAATCGGTTCAAAGAAAGACTGACTGACTGACTGACTGACTGACTTTGAACCGTTACTTCGCGCCCGGATCTTATCTTTTCGCATAATTTATCGCGAATCCAGTTATTATTTGTACTGCGTTAAATTGCCTACGTTTCTTTTTGGATTTCACCTGTGTCTGTGTTCAGCTATCGTTCGTGAGAAATACTCGGCGACACCGTAGATAATAAGATTCGATTGCCGATAAAGCGACACTTATAAATCACATTCGTTAAGGGTACAATCATTAGTCTGTAATGTGGGCGCATAATTCGCCGCCTGCGTGTCTGCAACCTGTGTTGCGTTGCCGCGTACAATGGCATCTGCGCCCCAGGCGCGAGTATATAAGCGGTGGTCTCGTGATTTCGGTGGCGTTGTCTGCGGTCTACGATCAGCGTGAGTGGTCTTTCGAATAAACTCACTCCGCGTTTTGCTTTCAAGAATTATTAAATCGCCGGATTGATGACCGGCCGCGATATATTATCGCGAGTGTGAAAATCGACTTTGAATAATTAATTATTCCGCGAAATGCGGCACCACCCTGCAGTATTGCTGCTCTTCATCTTATCGGTAGGATCAAACTGCCATCCAGTTGAGGAAGATGCGGCGACCTACATCGGTGAGTATCCACTCATTTCACGTGAAATTTATTCAAATTCGTGCCGAAAGTTTGACGACCACTGTGCAAAAGTAGGTGAAATTCGAAAAGAGTGAATCATCGACTATGATCGTGTTGTACGGTTCGAATTAATTTTTTTACCCTCTTTTCGACCGTGAAACGAACAATAAATTCAGAGACAACCGAGTTATCGTCTCTCGGTAAAAAGTGTAATAACATACAACGACGATCACGTGGGTGTAGAAAACGCAGTGAAAGTACCGGCTCATCCTGAGAAGAATTCCAGGTCAAAGGTCTGCACCCGACGATATACATCGTCTCTTGACTTTGGCCATGAATTCTTGAGCCGTTCGCTTCGTATCCACCTCCCTACGTAATCATGTTTTAATTTATTTCAGAGTTTAATTAGCTGCATATTTCCGTTCCATTTTGTTCACGCCACCCGGAACCCGCTCCGTGATTCCCGTTCGCAGAGGAAGCCCGCGTCCTCTGCTTCTCGATAGTAATATCAATCCGAACCTGCTATCACCGAGTGCTGTTATATCACTCTGCGCTCGCGTGATATTGTACAGTCGAAAATACGCACAAACTGACTCCCGGATATCTTTACAGATCCTGATGCTCTGGCCAGCCTTAAATGGGGCCCGAATCTTCAGGGCCTCAAGCCTCTCCAACTACCCGTCAACCTAGACCATTCGAACTTGAGAGAAAAGAGGACGGTAAACTTAGGCGACGCTGTGAGGGAGCCAAAGGTTACTTGAGTTTTGAATACCGTGTCAGAAACAATACGAGGAAAGTTGCCAGCATTTATATGTTACACTTTTTCAGCCCAATAAACCTTATCAAGCCTGCGTCGCACCGGGTGACAAAAAGGGACACTGCAGGCACCTTAGCATGTGCGTCCTCGATGAGTTTCGCTCGAACTCGCCGCGTTTCATGGAATACCTTTGTATCATCGAGCAAACGTGAGTGAACCGTTGTAATTACAATTATAATACGAACAGCGCATTAATGAAATACAAAATTACAGCGAGTGAGGTAGGAATTACTTGTTAGCACGAAGGTATTGAAGTTATATTCGCGAATGCTCTTCCAGCTTGTAAAATACCGCAATCGTCGAGTAACTTTTACTAAAAAAAAAGTGCTGTCCATATAATTACCATCTCGTACTTAAATCCGGCAAGTTTTTCTCCCCCCGCGATATCTATGGTAAAAATGTCCACTGATTTGAGAAATAACGTTCGACAGTTACGTGGGAGTTTGCTGTCCTGACGGAACCGAAGTCGGAAAAAGCAGCACCCCGAATGTGGAGAGCATCGCTGGGATTCTGCCAGCTGTTGCCAGTTAGTAAGACGGTTAAGATTTATTGTTATACGCTTGTTTTACACCCCGAGTGATTCGACGCTGCGAAGACGATCGAAGTGCCTGCGATTCGGGAAACCGACACGTTCGATCTAATTGCAAATTGGGTTGTGAAATATCGATTCCGTAAAATTCATCGCCACTTCACCTCGAATCAAAATCCACGATTCTTCGCCTCAGGTGCGGACGACGAAGACCCAAAATCAAACTCATCCGAGAGCATCGACGACGGCCTAGAGACGGTTGATCCCAATAAAAATGTGACCCAGGGCTCGGGAGCTACGAGGACCTCGTTACAGCCTCGCGGGCCCCGCGGATGCGGGGTCAGCACCAGGTCAAGGACACGCATCGTCGGAGGCCGACCCGCCGACCCTCAGGAGTGGCCCTGGATCGCCGCTCTCCTCCGCAAGGAAGCTTCTCACTACTGCGGCGGTGTCCTGATCACCGATCGGCACGTCCTGACGGCCGCCCACTGCGTCTTTCAGTGAGTAGTAAACTTAGAAACGGTTTCTAAAAGGCTTCCAACGATTTATTCCAAGATATCCAAGTGAGAAAAAAGTCGGTAATTTCAAAGAACGTACTTAGTTCGCATTTTGTAACTGCTTAACGGGGTACAATAGAAATGGATTCTAAATCGATTTTCAAAACCGGGGGGAAAAGAACCTCCGAGCTGATTGTCGTGAGCATTATTCGAGTCTTCACAGCGTCCGAGAACCCGGGGGTGCCTGGTTTTGGTTTCAGGTTCAAGGCGAGGGAGATCAAGGTGAGACTTGGGGAGTACGACTTCCGTCGACAGGACGAGACCAGGGCGCTGGATTTCCGGGTGACGGAGATCAGGCAGCACCTGGACTTTGACCCGAGCACCTACGAGCACGATATCGCAATCGTGAAGATGCACAGGCCGACTACGTTCAGCAGTTACATATGGCCGATATGCCTGCCTCCGGTTGGCGTGACCTTTGAGAACAAAAGCGGGATCGTGATCGGTGAGACTGCGAGGACTTGCGGCAGCGGCGTGTCTCCGCTCAAAATCCTAAATTTCTAACGGAATGTTGAATATTAGACCGGAGGCATTTGCCGCTTGCTTGATCACGTACCTTGCTAACGGGAAAACCGCGTTCTGCCAAAGAAACTGCTAGTATCCCCCCGGGAACCTGCCTTCGGGCCGTCCTTAAATTAGTAATTAACCACGAAGGCGCGGGTCAAAGGTTGCGGTACGAACCCGACCGTGTGTGCGCGAGTCGCTGAACCCCCTGGGGGTTTAATAAAAATTAGTGCGATGCACGCGAAACGAATTTACGCCGGTCTGCAAAACCTTCTACTCTATTAGTTGTGAAGTTATGTGACTAGTTTCTACGAATACCTTTACAATTGTCAATTTTCTCCCATTCTTTTCGCGGTCAAAGATTTTGGTACCAACAATAGAATTCGAATGATAAATTTAATGAACGCAATTTTCCCCAACCTTGCATAAATCTCTACCGGTGAAAATTCACGAGCAGGGTTTTGAAAATTGAACGAAATTCAATGGTATTGAAACGTGTAGAGTAGAGGTGCCATATCGACCGTTTCTGGTACTAAAAATCTATTCAGTTATTGATCCAATCGCAGGAATATCTTCTGCAGTAAATATTAGCACAGTATTTGTCTACTCAATCGTTAAAAAATCAATTTCCAGAGCGTTCAAAAGCCGAACAAACACTTTTCTGTTATCTTTAGCCAGGTTTATTTGTTTTGTTTTTTTTTTTGTACACGTGACGAATGCGGCCACACACTGTACTAAACCGGCAAAAAATGTCACGTCTACTTTACTTCGATTAGGAAAATTTAATTCCAATTACGAAATTAATCCTCCATATTCCCTCCCCGCAGGTTGGGGCACCCAATTTTTCGGCGGACCGGCAAGTTCCGTGTTAATGGAAGTCGCGGTACCGATTTGGCCCCAAAAAAAATGCGTCCGAACTTTCACCCAGCGAATACCCGACACAGCAATGTGCGCTGCGGCGTTTGAGGGTGGCCGAGATTCCTGCCAGGTGAGATATGAATATTCATTGGAATGAAACAAGGTTTCGGGATTGCAGGAATATCGAACGAATATTGACTCTAATTGTAAGAATTTTCTTCTTGCGTGGCACGTACCTTGCTCGTTCGGACGTTGTATACCCTGCTTAAATACTCCGCGCCTCTTGTTCTTCTTCTTCTTCTTCTTCGTCTTCTTCTTCTCCTTCTTCTTCTTATTCTTATAAATTTCCTTCACTCTTTTCAGGGTGATTCCGGGGGGCCGCTGCTCCACCAATTGGGAAATGGAAGATGGGTGAACGTGGGTATCGTGTCGTGGGGTATTCGTTGCGGGGAGCCAGGACATCCGGGCGTTTACACTCGCGTGAACCGTTACCTGGATTGGATATTTGCAAACGCTGTGTTTTAGCAATGGTTTAAGAACGTGTTGCAGTTAGTCGCAATTCTTTTCTTTCTTTCTTTCTTTTCTTATACAATCTACGATACATACTAATAATAATGTACGTTACATAAATATGCCAAAGTATTTTACAACAATAAAATTTTTTTCATACGGTTTTTCTTTATCCTTTTATTACCCATTGGAGTTTGCTTTTTTTGTTGGGGGGGGGGGACATTCAACCCTTTGAAAATTGACAATTTTTTTGAAAAGTTTTTCTCGTCGACCGAATCGAACGAGAAAGAAGAAAAAGCGTGCGTGAGTGAATAAAGGAAAGAAAGTGATTGATCGTTTGAAAGAATGTTTGAAAACGACTTCAACTTTATTACGAGCTGCGACACCGTCGGTACACGTGACTATTATACGTATATTAATTATGTTGATAAGAATAAACGACATAAATATATGAATATGCATATTTATATATCTATGTATGTATCTGTAACCTCTCGTCATTGGGAGTCACATTTTGTTTGCTCCTGTTCGTTTTTTTCTTCTTTCGTTTATAGTTATCTTTTATGACGTCATTTTACAACGCGGGTCGACCGATCATTCAAACGTTCGTTCGTTCATTCACTCGTTACATTCGATTTAATTGCATCGTGCGTATCGTGACTGTTGTACGGTATTATAAACAGCTTCTCTGTGTGCTCAAAAATTTCTTAAAGCACGTTAACTGTATACTCAATTTTTCTTATTCCTTCTCTATTCTTCCGTCTCTCTCACTCGTATCTAGCTATTTATTTTTCCGCGTTTTTCATAAAGTCACGCGTTAGCCGGAGGCCCAGCCTCGTCGGCTCTCTAAACTCTATACACATCGATTTGTGATAAGTTTTTTTTTGTCATCCTTTTTTTTATAGCTTCATTTCGTATACTATACACGCACACATATGCGTGCAATATTTTGCCACATATATATGCGTCTATACAGTATAATATACAATAACTAATCATATATCCTTTATAATATATAATATACCATTTATCATTTATAATAATAATAATAATAATAATCTTAATCTTCTAACATTAAGTTTGACAGCCTGCGGCCAGAGGGAAAGGTATTAATTGTAATACTAAGAAACAAGTACGATATGCCAAGGAAAAGTCAGAATCGGTTCGGCGATGAAAATTCCTCAACTTTCGACAGGTAAGCAGCGAAATTCGTATAAGACAAATATTTCACTCTCGGACTTAGGCTAGAAGTAGTAGGACTTATTGAAGTTAACCGCAGACTCTCAAACAGCTTCGTAAACACGTCTATGTAACAATCATTATGCGTATATTTTGAATCGTGGCTTAATTGTCTAGTAATGTCATACGTAACTGCTTACCGTTGGCCTTTTGCCTCGGAATAGGCCATAGAGCGTTTATTATCGTAGAATTAATAACTTTTGGCGGCGCAATGAACGCGACGCGACCGTATAGACGATTTTCTATTTACCTCTATTTTAAAGGTACAATATAATCTAATATGTATATGTGTGTATGTGTGTGTGTGTATATGTGTGCTACATGCATTCCTATAATACGATTGTATGCCCTAAACTTTTTCGGAAATGAAAAAAAAAAAATTATGAAGATAGATAATAACAATAGGTATAGTTACGAATCACGCTATGCGAAACGCGCTCCGTATTTATGCGTTATAACTGGAGACCAAATAAATATGTTACATACGTAAATTATGTATATTACAAAGAGAAAAAAACGGGGGTGGAAGTAATAACAGCGAGAAAAAAATTCTAAACTTAGATTGATAATACTGAGTCACGGGTATTGTACTCGAAAATCCCGCCGTAATTAATACGTATACAACAAGATCGGAAATAATATATTCCTCAATTATAACATTATAATCCTTCCGCGTAGTTTATTATTTATGCTTATCGTATAATATATATATATTTTTTTTATCATTTTCTTTCCACTCGTGATTTTCACTCTGGGTTTCTATTTCACCGTATACAATTATACACCACTCTACGTATGTATAATAAGCTCGGAGAATTTGATCCGACGATATACATATGTATATGTATATATATGTATAATATATTTATTTATATTTCTGATTTTTTTAATTTATCCATTACTTATCAATTTTTGTTAATCATTACATTTAATCATTTACCTAATGTATATACATATATATATGTATATATGTATGTGTGTGTGCGCATGTAATTATATAATATAATTGGTAACATTGATTCCGCGATACCTTGTACAAAGAGATCACTAATTTCTGGCGAATAAATTACGAAGAATAGTCCTTCAGCTTCACTTTCCTGACTTCGATACGATAATCTGCCGCATTCGAATCAATCGCTGCAGGCAAGAATACACAAAACTATCAACGATTGCACACAAATTAACCGTTAATTCCTACATACATTACATATCCCGTTTCTCTCGCTACTTTCATTATATTCTCTTTCCCCCACTTGGTCGGCATCTCCGCTTTTCCCGATCACCGTCAATCCTCGTAAGAGGATAAAAATCCTCGAAGAAACATTCGCCCCCCTTTGAACCCTCTCAGGTGGATCTTAGACCCTCGGATGGGCCCCGGCCGACGTGGGGAGCAGAAGCGGGGCACCGGGACCGGAATCCGAGTGATTTGGAACGCTTTCGAGGGTGAGATGCGTCGCGATTTGGGGGTGCGTCGCCCCCTCACCACCCCCGGATCGGTGCCGCGGCGAAGGCGACGAGAGGCTCGGAGGTGCCCCGTTTCCGGTCAGCGTCGGACCCCCACGACTCTGGAGGTTTTGGTGCTGCTGATGCGCGATCCCCGGCACCTGGTTCTGGGCCCCGATCGGAATCGGAACCGGTCTCGACTGGACGTTGTTGTTGTTCGTCGTCTTCGACTTCTCGCCTTGAAGCCAGTACGTCACCATCGTCCCCTTTCCCTGAGATCAAATGATTTTTTTTTTTTGTTTTTTTTTTTTTACTCGAAGATGAGTCGCTTCGAATTTGGACGGCTATAGATTGATATTTTGAAATACCCACGGTTTTTTTGGGCCTTCGAAACCCTGCAAAATCTTTCACGTATTTCCCTCAACACTATTGAGAATTCTACACTTGCATACAGGAATATTGTTGGAAAATAATTCAAGTCGGTTAATTTTTTTTCCAGTGAACAAATTGTTTACACTGTTTATTCTGATTTTAACTTCGGCGAGGGATTATTGTATATTAACGACGGCACGTGATGCCTACGTAGGTTTTATATTTTCAAAATGTTTGTCTCTGGAGTTGAAAAATTCCTGACGATCAGCGAAATCTACTAATTTTTTTTTTTTTCTCTTTCCCTACAAACGTAGTGAAATTTGCCAAGCGACCATTTATTTTCTTCTTCGTTTCTCAATATCCGAACAAAGTCTAAACGGAATAAAAAACAAGCTACTAACTTTAGCAAGCACTGCAGACATTGGTTAATGCTCCTTTCTGTGTCGATTTTTTCTATTAATATCACATTCATGCATCAGCCGCATTGTGATCGAAGTATAAGGGGGTTCCCATGTATCGATAAAGTGGTTCTCCACGTTGTAAGGGGTATAATAATGCATATAAGGCAGAGGAGAGAAGGTGCATTGTTATCAAATGTATACGCTTGTATATCTACTCGTATGCATATCGGGTTGCACGCAGGACGCGAGTTGAAGAACGGATGATTGATTGACTGCCTGACGGTCCGCGCTCCAACGATAATGGAATTAAAAAGTGTGAGCGGTATAACGAAAATTTCATAAGGTAAGCAAAGCTATTATGCAAATCGAGGCTTAGGTGTAGCTAGAGTGTATGAAAAAAATTTAGGTACCTACAACCGTTCATTAAATTCCCCCCTTCGCGTATTCTGAAAGACAACGACAAAAGAGAAAAATTCGATAAACTTGTCGAGGGAATATTATAGAGTCATTTTCTTTCCTCTCTGTAATAATCAGGCTCTTCCTGAGAACAATTTTTCCTGTAATCGCCGAAAAGAATAAAATTCAATCAAATAAGAAACTTAAATTTTCGTTCACACTGGATATATATTTGCATTTATGTCCAAACTTAACACGGATCATAAAAAATGAGAAAGTTGTAGTATGACGGTGGGTGATAAAAAAGAAAAAAATTGGACGTCATTATTATTGATATAAGAAAAAATGGAGGAAACGATAATTCTACATGAATTACTGACCTTCATCGTGACCTCGCCTCTGCACTCTAAATCGAAAGTGCCGAAGGTGTCGAGGATCTCTTTAGTCTGGGGACTGACGTGGATCTTCAGAGCTGCAAGATGTGGACGAAAATACGTATACTCAATGAAAGGAGAAACGAATTAGAAAAAAAGAAAGTACACGGATAAACATTAATTAAACGAAGCTACCAGCCGGTCAGGAAGTACAGTTACGGTGACACGCGAGGATCGAAAGGCTCGTTCGCGGGTCAACGATCTCCCAGAGAAACGAATGGCCATTAATAGGAGAGGAGAGGAGAGGAGAGGTGAGAAATAGAGGCGCCGAGCAAATTTCCTGTCCCTTCTCGACCGATCCTCGGCCAACTGACAATGAGAGAGTCGCGCGAGGTGAGTATTTACTCGGAGATTTCAATCGAGGTATATAATACGTATAAATTTCCCGTGAGAAGATATTTCCCTCCGCGATCCGCCCTCGTTCAGCCCTTGACCTCGGGCGATATGTTAACTCAGGACGGTGCTGGTATATAGCATCTGTTGATTCACGACCAGTTTGAATCGCGGAAACTCGGTTTGCGCCGAGCAAACAGTGAATTTTGTTTACCTGCTTCTGGTTTAACGTCGAAATGCCCACCTACGTATCCAGTTAGTCGGACAGAGGTGCTTTGTTACATTCAAGATCCGTGTATAATGCGACACGGAGTGTATCGAACGAAAGTTAATCCATCGTCTAATGAAAACTTTGTTTCTCGACGATTAGAAACAGCTCGAGGATTGATGACCTCCGAATATCGTTGCCCTTTTCTCGATATACGTATATGTACGAGTATGTACGGGAATACGGCAAATGGATGAAAAGTCCGTGGGTATACAAAAGTAAAAAGGAATCGAGACTGGCTTTTGTCGAGTGAAAGAATAATTCCTGCAGGCAGAGTCGTTTGGTTAAGTGGTCGGAAGAAGCTTCGCGAGGCACGAAGAGAGTGAGAGTAAGAATGAGTGGATGAATGGACGAACGGACGAAGGGATGGTCGGAAAGGCGAAGGCGAAGTAGCTTCGAAAGTTGAGATATAGCCAAGTATGGGAGACGAGATTTGCGAAGGATAATTTTTCCTCGATTTGTTTCCCGTTCCCCTTGGCTTTTTCTCGATAAATAGAATTCATTACCTTCCCCGTTGCTTTCCATTCTCGACGCCGTGTTCACCGTGTCTCCGAACAGGCAGTACCTCGGCATCTTCAGTCCAACCACCCCGGCGACGCAGGGTCCTGAAAACGAGGCAATCCGCTGATGTTTATTCGTTTCTCGATATCTCTGCACGTACGTATCTTGCGAAAGCGGAGCTGGGAGCTTGAAATTCGCTGAGAGGGTAAAAGAATTACCGAATCAGAGAAATTGGATGTTCCTCAAAATCGGCGTTTCCCTTTGGCGAACGGAGAAATTATACCACTGTGCTTTCAATGATCGCATACGCACACGTAGACATACGTACACGCAATTTTTGACATCTGAATTCAATTTTCCTTTTTACATTTTTCACAGTCTCTCGCTTTTCTTGTTTAAATTTACCTCTCTCGCACAGTGAAACTCCGACAGCTGATCGTTTCACTATGGGATTTGGGTCAAGGTGGAAAAAAACACAGGGCACGTAGTACCGAGATTCCAATTCCGAATTGCGATATCCTGGAAATGAAATTTTTCGAAAGGTACACCCCGCACGCACGATTACTCGGGAACCGCGATACATGCGCAACTTTACCGAAACAGGAGACTCCTCGGTTGAAACGAGAAGCTGTGACCGTAACTCTGTGATTTATTCTTTCATTTCCTCTTCGAGGGAAAGAGCGGAAGAACAAGAACAAGAACAAGAATAAAAATAAGAAGAAAAAGAAACTTTAAATTGAACATTTCACGCCGCGCGTGCAGTAACGTGAAATCTGGAAATATGCCAGGCGGGAAAAGATTAATTTAGAAAAGGGTCCCGCCGGCTTGACTAGCTCGCAAAAAAGTGAAAGGAGTATGGAGAAAAGCACTCTTTATTATCCTGCGGGACCCGGGCAGACTAGATATCAAATCTCGACATGTAACTCAGAGCCTCCTTATTCTCCTCGCGAGAAAGATAAGCGAGACGGCGTTTCGAAACTCCGAACCAAGGCCGTTCGCCGCTTTTAAGTCTCCCGACTTTTCCACCCTGCGATATCTCCGCAGCGCAGCTTAAGATCCACGCGGTGAACGCATATCAAATTAGAAGCCCAGCGCCAAAGACAGTGGCGCGTTTTCCCCTTGATTCAAGGGGGCGGGGTGAGGAGGGAGGGGGGAGGGGACGAAATTAATGAAATTCACCGCTCAGAGTGCCCGCCGTTTTATATCAATTCCGAATCCCCCGGGTTCCGCGCTTTCGCACGCCTTTGAAGTCGTTGGCTAATTGCTTGCTTCAGCTGGAAATTCCTCAATATAGAGATCCCCTAGATCTCCATAATAATCCCTGTAAAAGTTTAGCGGTAAAAGAGAATTAAGGATCAATGGGATCCACGGTATGAACAAAAAGTTAGAAGAGGAGGAAAGGAAAAACCGTTCGAAAAATCTCCAGTCATTTCATTTGTTCCAATGATAGCGCGGAACGCGAGTAAAACGACATTTCGATTGTTTGATAGGAATGAATTTGATGGCTAAGATGTGAGCAATTCGAGAAAAGTCAAGTGAAACACGTTGATAATGATTAAACTCTTTTATTTTTAACCCCCGTAGATTATCTGAGAAACATCGAAGACACTTTGTATCACGATATAGTTACAAGGCGTAAATGCACTTTATTGTTGACGAAAATCTGTTCTACCCACAACTACGGATAATTCTACTCGTGAATTTTTTTTCACACGATTTCCGGAGATCTTCGGGAGGAATTAAATTAGCCGAAAACATTACTATCGGATAAAATACAGCAGAGTTTAAGCTTTTCAAGCCTTTAATGATAAAACCTTTTCTCAAATTCTCGATATCTTAATCGTGTCTCAATCCTGTTACTCGAATTTACTCAGAATCATTTCTACGACGTTTGGCCGGAATGTTCTTCATTCGCGTTAATTACAATTGGCAGGAACAACTGTCGCTGGGAATTTCACAACCGATTCTCCCTTTTTTCCTAACTTTCGATTCAGGCCATGAATGACGCGCCCTTGATCCTAAAAGATGCGCAAAAATTTCGCCGTCCAACGGAGAGGAAAAAGATCCGCGTAACGCAACGCCTACGTCGGTTTATGTCGACGACTTCCGGGCTGTCAAACCACGTGAGAAGGTAACTGAAACGCGATTCCTTACGGCGGTGAAGTGAAACGTAAAACGTGACAGATAAATTTTCGCGCTGCTGCTTTCGGAATTTTTCGCAAGCCTTGCGCTCTCGAATTTCCGGTCGTCGTTTCGTTTTTTCCTTACCCGAATGCATCCCGATCCGCAGTTTGAGCTGCTCGTTTGGCCTGTGCCGGATGCTGAAGGTCATCACGGTGTCCCTCAGCGCCAAACTCATCCTTGCAATCTCCCTTGCGTGATTCGTTCCGTTTCTCACCGGAAGTCCCGACACCACCATGTACGCGTCACCGATCGTCTCCACCTGCAAACACGTCCGATTGATGCGGTTGTTTAGCAACAATTTCAACAAATAATCAAATGCAGATTTCAAGTGATCCAAACGGATTCTACGACACTTGACGTCACAGAATTTTGAATGATTTCAAAAGGTTTCATACGAATCGAGGATATTTCTACGGGTTTTTAATCAATTCACGGGAGTGTGAAACAATTTTTGATACGATTTCTCAAAATTGTACTTCATTTTGTGTCACTCCGAAGGATTCACGGATCCCGAAATATTGCATACGATTTTAAGGCTGTTCACGATCACAATATTTTCAAAGATTGCACGGAATTGCAAATGATTTCTGAATATTTCATTCAAATCTTTCATCAATATCGTAACTACAATAATCTCAACGGTGCAACAGTCGTTTCAAATGATTTCCTCGACTGTTGAACCGTACAATTTTGAACTTCCCGGGTCAGCGGTAAACCGGAAATAGAAAGTCGAATTCCGTCAGGGTGATTCAGAATGTCGAAAAATCGTGGGTCTTGATTCTGCCAATAAGGGTAGAGTCACATAACAAGGGTGAAAAAATAAGCTCCAGATATTCTCAACTCCTCCAAGTACATTTAGCTATACAACAAAGTCTAGGCCTCGCGTTTTTCGAAGAAAATAATGAAATTTAACATCCCAAGGGTAGTTTCCTGATGCCAAAATATAGGAAAGGTGAGAGGGAATCGATTGCCTCTTCCTCGAGACATCGAGACGAGAATCGGGAGTGTTCGACGCGACACAATCTCGTTAAGATGACGAGTAAGGGCTACTCGGATTTTACGGGCCCTTTTCAGGCACGCGAGTTTGTTCTTTTTTTGTTTTTATTTTTTATTTTTTTGGCAGAGGTTGCCGAAAGGAGAATAAAGAAATAAAATATGAGAAAATAATAGCGACGGCGCGGGTGCCGCGTACGAAATTATACCCAGAGGGTGTTTTACAGCTCCTCGTAATTTAATCTGTTTAAAGCACCAAGGGTAACAAGTGCTCAGAGCAAGTCGACTCGGCTAGGGGAATTCACCAAAGAGGAACACGTACACATACCGCGTGTAATACACTCTCTGACGTACACGCGTTCGTATATGTATATATATGTATATACGTATATACGCACACACGGAGTGAGGGTGAGGGAGAAAATTCACGAAGCGTACATGCGCATGTATACCGGAATAATAATGTGGCCTTATCCAAGCTGCGGTGGGCTTTATTCACCGTTTCAATTTTTAATACCTCTCCATCCTGCCGGCGGGAGATTGAATTTTCAAAACGTGCGAGAGGCGACGATAAGTTCGAAAATTAATATACCAAACGAAATTACGGTACTCGTAAAAATCTGATGCCGGTTTTTGATTTCGTGAAATTTGAACGTCGCGGCGGAAGTAGTTGATTCGAACCTCGGTAGTGTTTTATTTTTCGCTTTCTATTTTCTCGTCAATTTGGCCACGTCGCGTCGCGTAACTCACTTAAAATTCAATTCCGTGAAGTAGGTACGAGGATAAGGAGATGAAAAATGTGAGAAAGGAGAAAAACAAGAGAATAAGGTTCATCGAGGTGTTTGGATGCCGCGAATTCGTCCCTTCGCAATCCAATTGCGTTATTCAACGCGGACGTGAAATACGCAGCGGTATAAGGTGCCGTTTTTCGCATTTAAGAAATTAAATTGGTTGTCCAGCCTTCGGCGGCGTCGACGAGGCGTGTAAATCGAGAGGACGCGAAGAAGGAAAAAATGTCGAACCGAGATATCGGGATCGGCACACTGCCGACACACGAAGGGAGGGACGGAGGCAATCCACTCGCCCAAATCTCGTCTGTCACATTCTACGTGATAAATAATTCTCGATCAAAGAGTCCGCGTACTCCTGAGGTCTCTGATAATTTTCAACGATATCGCTGTGTTCGAACCGAGAGAATTTTTACGGGATGGAAAAATGGAAAAAGGTGCAAATTCGCGAGCGTTGGTACGTGCCGTTTATGCCACTGACGTATTTAAAGAAGAGGTTTTCAAATCCTGTACGACACGGGCAAACAGAAGGATTCGCGTTTAGGTCCAGTGTCACGGTTTCGTTCCGCGTTCTTTTAGCTTTTTTCTATTTCTCTTCTTCATATTCGTTCGTTCACTCGCGTTAAAAATCCGCGAGGATTTATTCCGTCTGCGTAATTTTTCCGATAAGAATAAATAAGATTATTACGGTTATTGGTATACAAGGTTGATTAGTTGCTGTACCCACGAACTGTATCGCCGTGTATATTTATCTCGGTGAATTTCAATTCTCTACGTCGTGCGAAAGGAAAATTTTTATAAATCCTTCTTTCGCGAAAGTTTTTATGAAAAATAGTTGTACCGGTCAACTTAGCCTACGGATGAACAACGACGAAACTTCTCCATCCTCTGTAGTCTATATTATGATGATAATTATTGTGATACCGTTACCGCATCTGCTACCATCCAACACAGCCTATAATCCTCACTCTCACCCTTGACCTTAACCCCGTCCCCTTTTCCCGATCGGCGTTCCTTGTTTGTAAACATTTTAGTCACGCCTGATAAAATACCTAGTGAATACGTCTCGGGGGATATTATTTCTAGTCTTACGTAAGCCTCGTTCAATTCCAGAACATATCCCCGATTTGCATGACCGCTTCCGTTTTCCCGCTCGATTGTCTTCCGCAGTCCACGATTCGCGCTAAAATTTCATCGAAACTGCAAACATGTCTTCGTCTCCTTTCCGTACAAACGAGATAAATCCACGTAATATAAAAAAACCGTCCAACGCCGAGAGCATTTGAAAAGTTGACGGGAATTTCGTGAGGTTTTCGAACTGCACGTAAAATGTGCGAGTACAATACAGAAGATTATCCGTCCGAGAGAAGGGAAAGTGCAAACTATAGGCGGAGAGGCGGAGGCTGGGCTTGATGCAAGGCACGGAATTCCGGTTAGAACAAAGATGAGAAAATGAGAGAAGCGGCTACAATGTCTGCAAGGGAAAAGAGGGATGGACGAGAAGTGTCCTGGGAGAGAAGCAGCTGTAGGGTATGCCGAGTTGCCTGTAACGAGGTTCGCGCCGTCTCAACTAATTCTGCCAAGAACGTCGACGTTTGTGGATCTACGTGCGTATCAGGAAACCCACAGTAGCTCAGAACCAGGTCTAACTTTCTCATCTCGAGTGCCCGTCGGCTGTTGACAAACGAAGATGAACCCGCTCCAGGGGTGGGGGGCCTCTCTGTAAGTGCCCGCCTCCGGGGCTGCGTGCGGATGAAATAAAACGTGAGAATATAACTCACTTTGTAGACGTCAAAGTTCTCGATGATCGAGTCGAAGCAGGTGTAGAGGTCGTTCAGGAGGTCCACAACCTGCAGCGGCGTGCTCTCGGCAGACAGGCTCGTAAAACCGACGATGTCGCTGAAGTATATTGTCACTTGGTCGTACGTCTCGGCGATGACACTCTGGCCGAGGATCAGCTGGGAGGCGACCGATCTGAAAGAGTGAAAATTGACGGGTCAAAGAGTCTGAGAGTGATGTTGATAATTCGAAAGGATTCGAGGACTCGACGAACAGGACAGCAACTTTTCCACAAGGACATTCCGCCCTCGTCGTTCGTGGAGGACAAACTCGGACCAAGTGCCTAAACTGTTAAAAATGATTGTAAATTTACCGCACAAAAGAGTTGTCAATTTACGAAATCAAATTCGGTGCAGCGACGTAAATTACTTACTATGCGTTTGCGTTAAATTTTTTTGATTTTACTTAAATTTGTAGGAAAAAGAAAAATAAAAAAAGTAATTTGAATTTACTAGATTGTGTGGTAAATTTATTGTATTTGTAAATTGAATAAGCTGTAAGTGTACGGTGAATTCCTTGTTCCGTATCCGAATAACATACTTAGAATACAAAAGTGTTTAACAGTCTACCCTGTACTTCCTGAAATCCTTACAGAGGAAGTCTACGATCTGAGAATGGACTCTCTACTTATCTGCAGTTACTACGAGTCCTTTGCCCTAATGCAGCGATTCATCGGGGTTCTCGCCCCGTATTCGTGGAAGAAAATTTGCACGAATGGTTTCCACGTAACGGCGCGAACGTGCAACGGCAGCTATTTTCTTGAAATTGTAACGCGGAGGACACGTACGTTCCCTCAAATTCACCCCTGAGCGCGATTTGTTACCAACTGGTGGATCGGCCGATAAATAGATCCTGCAAGTTCGAAACTAGCTCCTTGAATTATACATATATAGACTTCTAGTTAGATTCGGCAAGGTAGGCGCAATTTCCGGGAACCTTCAACCTCCCGCCGCTTTCAGTTCGGAACCTCGGATTTTCCAAGTTTGAGAACGTCGAACTTGGAGCTTCGAAGGACACCTCAAAGGACCCGCCGTCGCCAAACCCGACACGCCGCAGGCTTCGCGGTTACCGATCCGCCGAATTTATCCACTCCGACTCTCTTCTTCTTACTTGTGACTACTTCGTCATAGACGTCACAGTGCTTAGAATTTTTTGCTCCGCGGATCCTTTTCGAACCTTTTACCGCCATCGTTTTGATGGATCGAACAATTCGATCTCACTTCTGTCAGTCTGGTCTCCCCCTTCTTTTTATATTTCACTTGGCGAAAATACCCAGCTTTTATAGGATCTCGAAACTTTGAGAGGTAATCCTGACGTTATTCTGTCAATTACAGTCACGCAATGAGGCTCTTAATTTCGGACGTCGCGGTAAAATTTCAAGCTCTTCGTTACGTCCGAGTCGAAAAATGTGGCACGGTCCCTTTGTAGGCGGGTACTTGAGAGAAACTCGTGTCTGCTATTTTTCATTTTTCCCCCCTTTCGACGTCCAGCTTATTAACAAAGGCTCGGCCTTTGAGTTTCTAGGTCGCGGTGTGGGTAGAATGAAAAGTTAGTTTTGAGGATTAGGCAGAAAACTTGTGCAAAGCTGCTCGGCGACCGGAATCGTGCCACCGTAACGAAAATGCGCGATGTCAAACTTTTAGGCGTTCGGATCCTCGAAACTCGGCAATATTTTCATATCACCTTTTGAACATCCTTAAACAAAACGTGAGAAGATCGCGAATGGCTGGATAAAATTGCCACTGATCACCGCGGCTCGGCGTAACGTTCGTTTTGAATTCCCAGGGGACGTCACCCCGGGAGCAGGGTTAGAAAAAAAAAAAAAATAGCAAGAAGACAGGGAATAAGAAAAAAGCGGGTTGATCGTGGCAAAGAAAAAGGTATTAATCCCGCGATGACTGGAACGCGTTTTATCGGATTTAGCATTCGTCTGCTTTCCTCGGAGTTCGGCGAAACGGGTTCGTCTGTGTCTCGGGAAAAAATCCCATTAAATTCAAAACCGTAACGTGAACTCACCGAGTCCGAAAGACAATGTGACGCACGAAGCGTGCTGATATTATGTCACACGCACACATTTCTGTCGGCAGGGAAACACGTATCGCGTTTTGCTGCGGGATATTTACTCGGGAAGATACACATAAAGGAGAAAATTTGTTACACATGTCCGCCGACTACTCCCCGAGATAAATTCCCGACAACAGATATATAATATTTGTCTACTATGTTTCTAATAGATTCTGGCAAATTACATATCCTTCGGAAATATGTGTACATGCATGTACGTATCGCGGAATTTTACGTTCATTTTATTCTTTCCTACACATCGACATCTCTCTACGACTTCATATCGTACAACTCTGGTAGAATTAATTCGTTGCGCTTGTAGAAAAATTTTCAAGATACTTCATCGACACGGCGATCAATGCGGCAGAGAAAATAGAGAGAGCGAGCTGAAAGCCTTCGACGCGAATCGCGTACGTACGAAGTGTGCATGCAGGGGTGTTCGCTTACTATCGCGGTAGATTTGACCTAATTTCACGTACCATTTACGCCCGGCTCGATTGGTTTAGCTTCTTGTGAATTCATGGTTTATTCATCGACCAATGATCAGCACTTCTCCGAACGGGGTTTCCGCCACCGCGTTTCAAAGTTCAAACTCTCTCTCGCTCCGTACCATTTACATGAAAATTTAACCTCCGAGCGTTCTTCGCGCGCCAATAGCGCCAAGATCTTGGATTACTTCGTCCCAAAATTGGCCGTGCAAAATGCAAAAAACCTAACGTATCCCACGACGCAGGTTGATCCTCTTCGCGAATCATCGATTCTTGAATTCCCATCCGACAAAGTAGGAATAAAAAAAATGCGATTATCGTGCCGATAAAATGATCAGGTGTTTACCTTTCGTGAGATTCGACGAGGGTTCGGTTGGTTTGTACAAAAATTGACCAAAATCGTACAATAAAAAACTCATCAACGAACAACGATTCCGTACCAGAGATATTTTGTCCCGATTATGAATTGTTAACTAGGAAATTTTACGTTATTCAAATGTCGTTAGAGGGAAGTTAGGAAAAACAAAACTCTTTACGCCCGAGTGAGAAAATTTCGGTTCTATCAAACCCGCGGACAGCCATCTTCCGCCGGTGGCGTAGCTGCTTAGAATAAATCCATATCGCTACTCGCCACTAGCCAGACTCTAGCTGCTGCTGCTGCTGCTGCTTAATATTCCATGGAGATTTCCAATTTATCTGCCCGACGGGTTCCAGCCTTTTTTTCAGCCTCCGGGAGAGAGGCGACGGAACGCCGACGGCATCGCAAAAATCATTTTCAGTCGGTTCATCTCTGAGTAGGTATATCATGTATACGTAGAGCTTAAAGCCCGAAGGCGTGTAAACTGCGGTTGACATGGATCGTGTACTTTAAGGTGCTAAACCGATCCGAATGACGAACGTTTTCCTCTTTCCTTGTTTCGAGCTGACCGACTAAGCGAAGAGTTCGAACAAGAAAAGCAAGAATACGCAATTTTACTGCCATGCTCGAGGAAAACCCATATAATCGTTAATTAGTGATAAACCCCCGGCTTTGTTTCATCCAAATTTCTTCCCTCTTGAGACGCTTCCCTTCGCCTCTTCGTCCATAGATTTTACTTCTAATGAAATCATAAATTTCGCCGTAGCCACGCGGTAAGACGATGAGAAATTAACCGCGCGGTAATTCACCGGCAAATTAGTTACACGGAGGTAATTATTAATCGAGAATTTATCGATCCTGTACATAAGCCGCCGCTACTGAGCGTTCTACGAAACTAGAAAAAGAAGAGCTCTTCAATTTATTACAAAATTTAAGTTGCGCTGTAATTACTTTATTCCACCCGCCGTCATTATTCTTGATTATTACATAATACGCGTACCGCCAATTCTAGTCGCGGAATGCAGGATCAAAACGATCGTGATTATTGTCATCGAAACGGCGAATATCTGGGTGAATAGTTCGAGCTCCGACGGAATATTCGGGGATCCATGGCGACGGAGGCAGGTAGCCGAGGCGAATTCACGGTTCGATATCCTGCACCTGGAAAATGGCGTTGGAGAAAGCCGCCGTGCCGCGATTAGCAAAGGGACTCCCGGGGATCCCGAAGCTATTATCGGCGTTTCTTTTGATTCCCGGCGCAATGCTCGGACTCTATCCCTGGCCTTGTGCGAGGATATGATACCTACCTTTAATCCCGGCGGGCTGCCCGAAGCCCCGGGAACAAAGGGAGAACACGAGCATTGTAAGAAAATTACTCGAATTATGAGGAAAATTCTTCTAAATTTTGCTCATTTTTGTCGATGTATCTTCTCTAGACGACCTTGTATATTCGGATCAGCCGAATTCCAGTCGAAGGAAAAACTTTGGCGTCTTTGCACACATTTCCAAATAAGATTCACGGACATTTTCAAATTTCACGCATTCCGGGAACTCGATCGTTATATATACGTCGTATTGCTCCGAAATTCATTCGCGAGGCGAAATTGAGCCGGGTTGAATTTCGGCCTTGAAATGCGAGGCGGATACCGCCAAGTTTTATTATTTCTATACGTTTTCATCGTTTCTTCTCCTTTTCACACTTGGTAAGATTTGAAAAATATTCTTACTTTGGGAGTAGCTGATAGAGCAGCTCCTCGCACTTGCGTTTCTCCTCGAAATAATCAGCGGTCCGTTCCTCGACGAGTGTCTCCAAGTTATTAGCGTACTGCTCCATCCGGGAAAGTAGATTGTCCAGTATATTGCTGCTCTCGTAATCTCTGAAACACAATTTTTTCCCAATCAATCACCGTCTCTATCCCTCTCTCTCTCTCTCTCACTCTCGTTGCGATTTACTTCTAGCCAAGGCATAGGGGGAATGAAAAAAAAGCAAATAAAAACATCTCAAGAAAACGGGATCGAGACGTAAACAAACATTGATAAAAAAATTCATCTCATCTCTTTTCGAGCCATGTTTTTCCCTGATTAACAACGGTTATTGTATAAATACAACAACGTTAACTGCAAGAAACAAAAACCGGCGAGCAGGGATGTGATTTCCATGTCTGATATCCAGGAGGACTGAAAAAGGAAGAAATCGAGAATCGAATCGAATTTTAAGTTTCGTGGATGACGCAGCTGACTCTCGTTATCGAGTAGAGAAAAGCAAGGAAATGTCAAGGGTCAAGTGGCGTCCGCTAGGCTCATCTGACGCTCGTAGAGGCAAACGTGTATGCCTGTACATCTATGAATGTATGCATGTGCGTAAGTTGTATGTACGGCAAATAAGTGGGACGTCTCGTATAATGCCTCACTACACAAGGTATATGTATAGAAAAGCTGAAAGCGACGGGATTGGACGAAAAAACTTTTCCCCGACGTTCCCCGAATGCGTTCAACTTTACGAGCGGTGTTTCTGCAACAGGACTCAGGAACGAACTCCGGCTAACAAAACCAATTAACGTTCGCCTCGCGGAGACTGAGGGTACGAAAAAGAAAAAAAAAAAGAAAAAAAGCCGACGAAAAACAAATTTGACGAAAGCTTTTTTCACTCTATAAATCAAATTTTTTTTTAACCACCTACAGGACAGTGCGAGCTTTACTTCTGCAAGCTCTGTTTTCACTCGGTCAACTGCGTACGTGTTAAATAACTTGCGTTTTGCGATAGACGATAGTAAAAAATTCATAAATGTGTTTGTAAAACGGGGTGTAATGGCTGTGCGGCATATTCGTCGGCACTGATTGAACAACGCGACGCGGAAGTTGGAAGAAAGGCTTCACGGCCTTTCTCAGTGTCCAAATTGGTCGCGGGTGCCGCTTAAACGGCCTCGGCGAATCGGCTCGAAAGCACGAAAGCACATCGCCTCGGTCCCTGGATGAAGATCGTGATTTCGGTTGAATGGGAGAGGGAAGAATTCGTCGCAGAAATAAGAAGAAGCCGCAAACGTCAGCAAGAAGGAAAAACCAGTCGACCCCGAAACAGGGGTTGCAAGAAAAATTCACCCTAGGCGTGAAGAAGACCGCGACTTGAAAATTTCCTCCGTTTCCCCCTTTCTACCTACAAAAATCCCTGTCAGTGAACACGAGCGAGGATAAATATACAAATAACGTTGCGCTTTGCGACGTTTGTCGCTTCCGAATTACCCAATCACGCCCCTGCATAGTTTGCCGATCGAAGTCACGATCTCGACGCTTCGTCACGTGCCGTGTTTGCCGGATTGCGTCGGTGCTCCGAAGCAACTTCTGAGAAATTAGCGCGTGGCGAGCGGCGCAGCTTCGACTCGGTCAGACGCGATTTAGCCGCCGTCTGATCAAAGCGGATTTACTACTGCCGTCTCTGCCCGACCCGACACTCGGCTCGACTACTGCGGCTTCCGTCGAATGTTGCTAAGCACGCTGATCTCCTCTCCTGAAATACGTTTGACGCTACGAGTTTCCCGGTCTTGAGGAAAAATTCTATTCAACGTATAACCCGGAAGTTTCTTGCGGCTGGTGGAGTGGATGTATTCACTCGAAAAAATCCGTTCATACGATAACTGGAATTATGGATTCACTGTAAAAAAATGTATAAAAACTCGGAAAACGAAACTGCTCGAAGTGATTTTTGAAATCCTAAAATTTCCATGCATTATAGGTATCAAATAGATAAAAAGAACGATAAAAATATTTGAGAATTGTAAAACTTGCCGATCAGTTACGAACTTTGTCACGACTTTATAATTCGATCTTGATATACGTGTAACGTGATTCGCGCAGTTTCGCACGATGTTTGAGTTGTATAACAAGCCAGAAGTTTGCAGTTTCGGAAACGTATAAAAAACTTTGTATTTCGCTGACAAAGCGAGTCGCGAAGAAAAAATGTATTTAGACAGCGATGAAAATTTTTTTCCTGGGTAAATAAGCTGCAGCGAGAATTCAGCGGGTACGTTGAGCGGCATGCCGGAGCAAATTTGTCGCAAAAAATTTCTCTGTACGAACAGGGGAAAAAGATGGAGGTATGAATTTTTTAAGCTTACATGCGGTTAAGCTATGCGTCTACAGGTATAATAATAAAAGACCTGCAAAGCTCGTTACGCGGGATAAGAATTTAAATAAAAATTGTGTGGTTTACCCTCAACGGTGCTTTTATAGTTACCGTTCGCCATGTTTCTCTTTCCTGCTGATTAAAATAGGAGGGAAAAACCGGAAAGGGCGAAGAGAGAGAGAGAGAGAGAGAGAGAGAGAGAGAGAGAGAAAAGACGAGAACGAGATTGCCGACGAGAATCTAGCGAGCGATCGAAGATGGGTACATAATCAAATGTCAAAGTTTCTTGACGAGAATTCTTCGGGTTTTATATAAAATAAGCCATTCGTCGAGCCGCGTTACTGTGTGCTGTATAAGTGTAAATATACCTTCCGAGCGCCGGAAGGTAGGAAGATTACTTGCAGGGTTGATCAAAGCGAAACTGAAACAGGGTGTAGCGAGGCCGTTGTAAGCTCATTTTCGGAGTGAAATTTGATCAGCGGAAATTACTGACTTCAAAGATTTTCAGCTACAGAATTGAAGGGCTGCGCGGTGTTCATGTATTAACAAAACTCGCAACAGTTTTACGCGTAATGTCAATAAGTTAATAACCGTCAAACGCCCCGGCCTTGGGTTATTAATAATTCACAAAATATATGACATACGTAGAGAAATGAAAAATTCGTAGGAGAGAAAAAAAATTAACAACTTGACTGTACAAACATGAATAACCGAAATATTGAAGAATTGGAAAGAAAAAATCATGAAAATAACGAGGAATCGATCGAGATGATTGAAATTGTTGGAAAATATTGCTAGTCACTCGAAGTCGCGTAAATGTAACGAAGAAATTACATGACAAGCGTTGGAAATCATAGCACTAATTGCGAGCTGGATGATTTCCATCTTATCTGGTGTTTTCTATGATTTCCACTTCTCAGATCGATCTTTAATAATTTCCAGCAATTCCTAATGATTTTATTCAATCTCCATTGACTCAGTCCGCTTCGAAAATCACTGTAAATCGCGTAGATCGCTCGGAAATCATTGAGATTAATCGGTATTGAATTTACAAGTAAACGAGAATCACACGACCATATATAAATCAACATAAATCACTCGAAATCGAGGTTAACGAGTTAGAATGATTAATTTTACTTCCGAGATAATTCTAGCAACAGAATACGGAAAGTGAAAGAAAATTCGATTGAAACAAATCCGAGAGTGTTTCTTGACAAGAAATAACACAGATGCTCCGCAGGATTAAACGCGGAGTCGAGCGTTCACCCATATAATGTCCCATTGCAGGAATTGATACGTCCCAGGATTTGTTTTATTCATTTCAGCGAGTGTTTCTGGGCGGCGCGGTTTCTCCTCGGTTTTTTCGAACAACCGCACCGCGACCAGCCTTCCGATTTATCAAAGGGGCAAATAACCCCGCGGTCGAATCGCTGTATCCAATTACGACGGAGGTTCGAGCGACGTTTCGGCGCCGTAAAGGGTCAGCAGAGATCCTCGAGAGGCGCATGGAGCGTCGGGCCAGGACGAAGAGTCCTGCATTCGGTGAACGGCCCCGAGAGAGCCTTTGAAATAAAAGAGGAGAGCCGACATTTCCGCGATATCGCAGCTGCAGTCTGCGGTCGCGGATCAAGAGCTGCCCCGTAAAAGTCTGCAGAGTCGAGATTTATCACCCATTTCGCGATCTCGCCGGCGGCGATTAAATTCTGGATGATATTACACGCGGGACGTTTCAGACCGATGCAACAAGGGATTTTCTTGCAATCTACAAATGAGATGTATTAAACCGATAGACAACGATGCGACGTTGATGATAAACCGTTGATTAATATTCCTGGACAGAGTGTTAGTCGCGTAATGAGGTTAAAAAAAAAGGCTTTATTTCGAACACGTTGTAGGCCCATTTTTCGGCGGGTTCCTTAATTAGACATCTTTTTCTAAGCAATTAACGCCTGCTTCGGATAAACGACGCCTTTCAACTTCAACCTTTACAAAGAGAGAAGATTATGGAGAAAAAAAATTAAATTTTCCCTCCTACGTGATGAGAGAAAATGTGTTTTTTGTTTTTCTCCTTCCTCTTTTCGCTGGCATTTTGAAATCCTGTCAAAAGAAGTCTTCAATTCTCGCTTTGGTACGTGTACATTCATTTTGTGTACGAAATACGAAAACGAAAAGGTAAATATATTCACAACACGAACCACCGCCTCAAAGATATTTCGAGTGGCATTAGAATGAGCTTGTTATACAGATAACAATTATTGTATAGTATAAAAAAAATCGTGGCAGTAACTAAATTGGAGAGGAAAGGGGGTAAAACCTTTGTCACGACCGTACATATTTTGACCCTTGAACTAAAAACACGATTTCCCATAATATCAATAGGGAGTAGACTTTACATCCGAGAGTCGAGTTAATGCAAACAAACGATATATTTCTTCGTTAGTTAATTTTCTCTTTCACCCTCCTCGCCATCTGTATCGATTTGATTAATTTCCATCTTTCAGTGAATTCAGAGTAAAAGAAACACAGAATAATAACAGCTCTGTACGGTGAGTAGCTACAGAGTTTACAGTACCTGACATAAATTATGGAAACAGTTACGGAACGTTACAGTTGGCCAGGGAATTTTCCCGACGATTTATCAACCATGATATTATTTTTTATCCGTCATATCTGTCTGACGTTTTTTTTTCATTGCAAAAAACGATCCAACGGGTATATAAGAATTAAATTCGTATACCTGTACGAGAAGTCTTTCCCGCGGGACATCAAGTCTTTCCGGTTTTCCCATCCTCGGGAAAATATTAGGTGGGAATACGAGAACAGCGAGAGGGGGTTTGAAAGTTGGGAAAAAGATATAGCACACAAGTTAGTAATTGGCTGGGAAGTAGTTCCGCGCTATATATTGCCGTTTCGCATCATCGTCAAGAGTTACGTTTCGAATTTTACGGTTTTGCACGGTCTTCTTTTGCGAAAACATCGGAGTACGACGATATCAAGGCTAGAAAATCGGCAAATTAAAAAATACCTCAGATTTCAAATTTTCGAGGGTATAATTAATTAAACAGTGAAACTTATCTGCGTTAAGAAATTATCGCGCCTGTGCAAACAATTCACCAGGCTGAAGTTAGTAACGTTATCGTAATGAAACATTGAGCAAAAAATCACTATTTTCCTAATCTTGCAACAATTTTTAAGGAAATTAGATTTAGAAATATGAGTGTGTTTTGTTTTGTTGCGGTTTACTGAATTTCGTACAATTCCAAAATCGTGAAATAACGGTTTTTTCTCAGCATGAATCGGTACGATAACCTTACTAACTTTAATATGGTAAAAATTCAACATTTAGACGCATCGTTTTACCAAACATCAAAACCAAGACCAAACGAGGTTAATAAAGTCATTCGAGAGTCGAGTTAGGATGGGTTTACGAAGAAAGCAACAGAAAAAGAAAAACTATCAAAAACGGAAGAGGGTAAAAAAAATATTCACCCTCGACTCAATTGTCGGAGAGAAATTTAACCCGTTGAACAACGGGCTTGATGCCATTGCCAACCCTGCAGGGGGTAAACTGACGATCCAGTTTAGAAGTGGCTCAATACCATTCCGATTCCAATATCAACATTTATACGGTCCTCGAGTTCCTGGAATAATACCAGATCCACTCTGCCGTTTTGTACCTACGTATCGGAAATTGTGTTATATGCCCTATTTGCGTATTTATACATATGTGTAAATCGGTCGTACAGCAACGTGCGCGCCGCTGCATCGCTCTACACTTTATAATCCAGAGCAGGGCATAAGTATGCCTGTATAATGTATGCATAATATACCTGTACGATACGGCGTCGGGGATTTGTAACGATGTGTGGAAGAAGAGCGCGGCACGCACACGTTCGTGCGATAAATTATTTATCCTAATTGACGTATCGGTGAAAAATACACGGTAAATACGTAAACAATGAACCAGCCGCGTGCGAAGGAGAAAAAAAAATGAGTAAGAACTAAAGACACAAGTTAAAAAATGGAAATTAGCAAACTGATTAAAAAGGACCGTGAAACGTGCGTGTATAAATATTCAGACGTAGAGGTATAAAATATGTATCATTTTAAATTCTACCGTGCACTTGACTCACTCGACTTCGCCGAGTAGGTGATATTAATTTAAAGTGAAACTGAACTTCAGGTAAGTAAAAACGAAGATTAAAAAAATTACCTTCATACGTTGAGGGATATTTTTAATAACAGAGAGACCGGGCGATTGAACGAGTTGAAACAAGGCCGAGATGACTGATTTTCCAAGGTTTCCTCAACGAGGGGGAAGAAATGAACGAACGAATATCGAATGAACGAATGTAAAGAAAACGTTGAAAAGGCATAGAAATCCCGTTTATACAAACGGGGCGCAGGAATTCACAGAGTCTGTAATTCTCGACGGTAAAATTGTACAGTCAATCGTACTCAATGTAGACGAACGCTGTATAAAATACGTGTATAAATACACAAACGCACCTCTCAATTTACGATTCATATAATAATAAAAATTTTATTCCCATGCCGTAAAATAGCCCACCTATTATACCTATGCATATAAAATTGGTTTAGACAAAAAAAAAAAAAAGCGAAGCTAAAAAAAGTGAGTCGTGAATTTTTCTTCCTTTTCTTTCACGCCTTCCAACGTCTGTCAATTACTGGTAATATTCGATCATGAAACGTGCATGGCTGCGGCGATGATAATAAGCAGACGATGAAACGTCCCTAGTCGGCACTTGGCGGCGTAACGCACTGATTTACGAGAGGTTCTCTGTTTCATTATTATTTACGGGAGGCCGTGACTTTATGGAAATCCAATACTGGCCGACTTGAGTGCCTCGGTCCTGCACCTCGGTTTCACACCAGCAGCCCACTCTAGGCGAAGCTCGGCGTGTCGCGGATACCCGCTCGCACGTACCGGCGGCATGCATTTGCGTCAGTCGGTATATTAATCAAGCAGAGATACTCTCAAAGCCTCAACGACCCGCCGCGATTAATTGCCCACCCAATTCTATCAAGTGGGAACGGTTATATATGGCCTAGATCAGGTGGGATACGGTCTCGAGTGTACGATATACGCGTCACGCCGGCCGAAGGTTTTTCAAATCGCTAGTCGTCGCAGACCCGATTTCGAAAAATGTCAACGAGAATGGTCGGTTTCCACCTTGGGATTATTACAGGCAATTGTCAATGTGCGGATGTCATTGGGAAGGAATACTTTGTACGACACTACACGTAGGACATGTATAATACATAGTTTCCGGGCAATGTGTCAAGAGCGCATGATATGTACCCGAATGGCAGAGCGATATTTTGGTAGGTTCAGACGAGAAGTCTGCGGAAGCGATTTAACCGATTAATCGGGCTACATGCTTGAACGTCGAAGGAAAGAAAACGACTGACGAAGAGTCAGAGAGATGGAGATGGAGAGATAGAGAGAAAGAGAGAGAGACGGAGAAAAGACGAGGCACGTGCAGCATGCGAAATAGAAAGAAATCGGCAACAGATGCTTGTCTCTGAGATATACGCGACTCCTTTGCGAATCGGCGAAACTTCTTCAGGCTTCAGGTTTCCCTCGAGTATAAAACTCCGACTTTTGCAAACCGTATCGCTGAGCAGCCTGACAGGGAAGATGAACAAACTCTGGCAATGACCAGGAGAGAAAAACGTAGCTCGAATTTTCCGTTTCATACGTCTCGAATTCGAGTGAAATCGAAGGTGCAGAAGGTCGGAAAAACTATCAGAGGTCAAATTTGGTATTTTCGAACGGACCGCAGTTAGGCTTCCATCATTTGAATCTGCATCGTAGACGGTACAAAGTGTCCTCCTTGATTCTCGGGTGTCGCGGACAATCTCCTCGAGAAGACTCGCCGGGACATCGGATACCGGATATTGTCGGGTATGCCGAGAACTGGATGAAGAAGCGAACGAGGAGGACAGCGACGCGATCGATGCATCCGGGCGATTTGTCCGCTGCTCTTTTTCCACTCTAAATCCGGAATCGGAGGTCGAGTTAACGATTGATGTTCCACGGACACACTGAGAAACATCCCCACGCGTGACGGTCGGAGATTAGAGATCCACGGTGCGGGAAAAAAATTAAAGACGTGACTCATCCCGGGTGAAATATACACCTCGTACCTTTAGCCGAGTATCACAGGCCTGAAAACGGCAGAAGACAGCGATCCGCGTCGTCTGGAGTATGCGGTACGTATACATAATCAATGGCCACGCGTATCAAGTCTGTGGAGCAGAAGCTGTGGGCGAGTGCGGATGAAGTGGCTGAGGCGATGGGACGAGGAGGATGAAGATCGCGTGTATGGACCACGGTGAGGTTTTCAGGTCACCGTTGAATACCTCGAGGCTTCCGCACAGCCGGTTGCAGTCTGTCGTAGGCGCGCAGCTACGGTGGAATTTCGCAAAAGCCGGTTGACAGTATCATGCAAATGGAATGGAAGCGTCTGGCACGTTGTACCTCGGCGCTGATGCGGACTGCACACAGGGACATATTGATTACCTGGACGATTGAAACGGGAAACAAAGGGCCAGAGTAAGCGTGCGCCACGCCCGAGAACGATTGCAGTAGCCGTTACGTTAACGGATGCGTGGAACGTGTGTTAGAAACAGGCAGCGAGACAAGTTAGAGGCTGCTCGATTCGGAAACTGTCAATCGCAGAAACGATTCCAGGAAAGAGAGTTCCATGTTTCGTTGAAAGACGGATATTGTGGACAGTGGACTCCTCGATCCAGGAGCCGATCAATACCCTCACTCACGGGAAGGTTCATCCCACCCGGCGACTCGTGGCAGATGGAATCGGGCACGTATTACATTATGTCGCACTACGTGGAGCCTTCCTTTCTTCGGGTCATCTGACTCCAGTCTGCCACATTGTACGAGACTCGTGACGCAAAAGAATGCTATACGCTTCAAGTCCAAGGCGATGTCACGTGTAAGACGAAGGTCACTCGAGCGATATGACTTGTTGCACCTTCGTACATGCCAATGGCGCACGTACCTGTCGTCGGACAAAGGAAATATGAAGTCAAATACAGTCGCTGACGTATCGCGCAAGCGCTTCAAACTTCCACACTCGGTTTTCGAAATAAACAGCATATTCCTCTATGGGAATAGGAACGCTTTGACGGTTGATGAATTACGAGAGCCGACTCCTTCGAGTTTGTAGTTCACGCTATGCGCGTTCTATGACCGGTTTAACTTCGCGGTTTACAAAATTATGGCAACGGTTATACGTTCATTTGGCAATGTGTCCGGATGTAGAGGAAGTATCCACAGTACGGTAGCAGACCGGGGTCTGCATGTGGAGCGAAAGTTGAACCCACGTTCGGTTCGCCACCTTGTACTTTGTAGCGTTGTGAGAATACACACGAGTTTGTATATTCCGTCCAAGTTTCTAGGCATAAGCAGATTTGGAAAACTTTCAGATGTGTTCAGCATACTCGAACACGACGTGCAGCGAGTTCATTCGATCGTGAGGATTACCGTTCGACACCGAAAGTAGCAAAGTTGTCGTTGTCGCGATCAGTAGAAAGAATGATCTCTGGTGTGTTGCCGTGATGTTTGCGAGTATAAGTTGGCAACCACCGTGAGCACCGTCTGCGTTACGATTGGTGGAAGGCATTGATTTTTTGGTGTAGAAACAGAACTCCAGTAGGGATGACACGGTGGCGCGCAAAGTCAGGTGGCTTTGATCTGTCCATCGCCTTCGTGCGAACTGTCAACGCGTCGCGTTTGAATTTTCGTAGCGGGATATATCTGGATGCGGAATCGAGGGAGGATTCTCACCGAGTTAACTCCGGACCAACGATAACCCGAGGCTCGTATCTGTCGAAGTATGTATATCATCGGGAGCCCGGAGAGCGAGAAACTAAAGCGATTTGATCCCAGGCGATTGGACTGTCGCGAGAGGCGCCGTCGAGATGAAAGAGAAATGGTGTGATAGAGAGAGAGAGAGAGAGAGAGAGCGAGAGAAAGAGAGTGAGAGAGTTTATACACGTACACAGGATTTATCGACTCGGACATGGCGATTTTCAATCAATCCCAATCAGCCGTTGACCCATTTCCAATCCCGGCACGAACGCGCGCGCGGTGCCGTTGTACTTCCGTGCGGAGCTGCATCGGTGGAGCTGGAAGTCCTGCGGGATTCAACCCACCAAATTATGATGTGTCGTGACGTGACAGTTCAAATTTTACCGCTTCAGGTAGCCCGGCTGAATGTAATTATCGTCGCGTAGATCAAGCTCTGCAGCTTTAACACGCGTGTCGTGTAGAAGATGAAGAGAACGAGCGGCGTGTAGGCGGCGCAATTAGACTTCGAGCAATTAAATTAAGTTGACGAATTTCAACAGCTTTGGGGGAATTTTAGTGAGGTGGGGGGGAACGCAGCTGGAAAGCTAAAGTCATCAAGGAAAAAGGTGGATAAGAAAAAACAGGAAAAGTCCGTAATCTCTTGCGAATCATCAACACGCGGGCGTAAACGAAATGTGAGATAAACTGTTATATGCGCTATACGTTATATATTTATACATATAATATGGGTATATAAACGATAAAATCGTAACATGGGAATTTTTAATTTTTTTCCCCTCCACAGCGTAATATAATTTTTACACGAGTAAATCGTATCGCAACATTTTTCCCAGATATTGTGTGCTTTTCCTTGAAATGTAAGGACGCGTGGTAACGAAGGAGAAGAAAAAAATGAAATTCAAATGAATATAAATATGATGTGGGTATACGTAATACGAGTGGCGGAAGTACTTGGCGCGAAACTCACGGTATACGTTCCATACAATGTGGTATAGAGATGAGATTTGAAAGGGAGCAATTTACGGTGAATAAAATTGGACTCAGGTGTGCGAGCCAGGAGAGAGTTTCTTATTAACGAGGCGCAAGTTTTTCCGAAAGCGAGAGAAGCAGAAGAGTAAGAAGAACAGCCGGAGGGGTAAAAAGAGAACCAAATATATCGCGTGGTCATAGAATACACCTAGAGTAAAGGGCAACGGCTATAACCCGCCATGAACAGCTGATGATAATTGAACATTATTCCGGATAAAGCGTCAGTGAGGTCACGTCGGGAAGCCCGGGTTTATGGGATGTCGCGTCGCCCTAATTCCCCTCTAAATTTTGGGAAACAAGAAATAATACGAGCTCGCTAACGGGCTGGGAGATAAAGCCGACTTGTAGGTGGGAGCGCCCGGCGAAAGGAACGATGGGAATAACAGTGCCCGACGAACGAAGGGTCGAAGGAGGAAGAAAAATAGAGCTGAGAAGGTGAGCTGATTAACCGTCGAATTGAGACGAAGTCAGCTGAGTACGTGACGCGGACAATGAAAAGAGCCGAAAGTCATTCTCGAGCACGTACAACCGAGTGTAGTACACATGTACCGCGGTGCATTGACTCGGAGCGAAGTCGTCGCTTCTTTTCACCTGCTACCAGCAGCAGCTATCCCTCTTGAAACCTGGAGTCGAAATGAAACGGTGGCAAAAGTCGAGAAGAACGGTGTCATTATGTGAAGGGGAGCTATGCGGAGAACGTCGAACGATGGAAATCAACAATTCAATTCGCTCGCTACGTTACTCAAGGGGTATGAGATTCTTCGGGTAAGCTAGACTCCTTATCTCCGAATTGACATACGTATTTGCAAACCTCTGGGGGAATGGCATCAGTCAAATATGACTGACTGCATTGGGGTTAATGCCAATTTCAACACAAGGATCGGAACGAACAAGTCAACATACGTAACTCGAGTTCTGTATGTGAAAAGGTACGGTACGCATAGCCAATGAAATCCAGTGTCTTCTCAAATCCCGACTCGTTCATTTCCGTGTATTTTCAACAACCATCCTCAGTTTCTGCTGAGCAATAACCGGATGTGGCTGTTACGAAATGCCTCGACATCTAGTTCTTGAATTTGTTCTGGTTTGTTTAACGAACAAGTGAAAACAGCGGCACGAGTTCTTTTTCTGAAGAGGTCCGAGTACCCGACCACAGAAATCCAGTGTCTTCTCGACTGGCCGCTTGTTCATTACCGTGCATTGTGCCGGAAGAACCGTCACTTGCCGATGAGCGACAACCGTATTAAACGAGTTACAGAATGCCTGAATTTCATTTCGCTTGCGAGTTTCCCCAATGAAACGACGGCGAATGCGAGTGACTCGTTCGGTGTATTTGCAGTAGCATTAATTGATTCGGAGTGTGGAGTAGGTACATGGAAATTGTTGAGGGACACGTTCGTTAGCCAAAGACCCGGCACACAGCATTCGGTTGCATGGCGTATGGGAGTCGACGAGCCAATCAAGTTAATGTAATCGCCCCAGATACTCAGGAACGTATCCAGCTTTTCAGGGTGGCACGAGGCGCCTGTATTATTCCGCAGAACATAGTCCGCGGGGTAATTAGTCGAGCTGTAGCGTCCGCTTCCAAAATTGCCTTTTAGTGTCAGGAGGATCGGGGAGTTGAGCCCTTGGAAAATCAATCCGACGTTGGGCAGAGCGTACACACGTGCGTTAGAACAGGGTCTGAAGAGGGACTGGAGAGGTGAAATCCTGAGGGTTTTTCAAGGGCGTATATCAGCCTCCTCCAGCCAGGGCCAATTCCGCGTCTAGCGTTCGTTTTCCCCGGTAATTGGCGGGATGCTGAATCCGACGGCCGGGGGAAGTCGAGCGGAAAGCATCGCCTCGTCAGGATTTGTGTCTCTTACACCTCCGCGATATCTCGCGAGTTTTACCAACGCTAAAAGAGGGCGGGATACGTTTGACGAATCGACGCGCGACGGCAAGACGTCGGCCCTTCTCCTCCGGATAATCAATTCGCGTATCAAGTGTCTTTTTCTCTCGTACACAAGTATCATGAAAAAACTTTTCCACCAAATCCCGGAAAACTTCGCTCACAAAATTATTTCACGAAGATTCTTAGGGTTGTTTTATCCACCCTTTGTTAAAATTCGAGGATTATCAAGGGACGAATTTAGGGTTTCTAGACCGTTTAAATTTATGAGATCAAGGGGTGAATTCCTCCAGCTTCTCTGTCTTTCTCTCTCAAACGCTTCTCATAAAGCATACCTACGTATTCAGCCAAGCGAATGGCGAACTTCAACTTGTCCGTTATCCGAAACGTTTTTGCACGAGAACTTCACCCCTGGTTCTTTCCACGTATACGTATACCTGATACATGGAGGACATAACTTCTTTGGCGATCATTACATCCTGTACGTATATACGGTATATTCAGGGTACCTAAATTTTATGGCGGTTCATGAGACTCGTGAACAAGCGTTGGATATATACTATAATAGGCAATGCGTAAAGGCATCTAATCTGTATATAGACGGCAACGAATCCGCACAGCATCAGTATCGCAAAATTTTCCGAGAGCAACGGATAGAGAAAAAGCCTCGAGTCTGCTTTTCACCTTTAACCTATGAACTTTGACCTCTTTTCAGGAGAAATTACTTCTCCCTTCACCTTCCACTCCCCCATTGTAACGATAAATACGTTGTTATGACACGTGTACAACAATTCCTGTAGAATTGTTATTTGATAAAATGGCGAAGTCGGTACAGAGGTAAAAGGAGAGATGAAGTAGTCGGGAAGAAATTAAGAGAAGAATAGATTAAGGATGGATGGATACTAAAAGCGGTTACGTTTACGGTGCGTTTACGGTGACGTCTATACTTGGAAACTTGTATAATCTTGATTTTACAACGTTGCGAATTGAGACTGCATTAAATTCATCAATGGGTACTTTCCGTTTATTGCCAGGGTAGAATAATACTTCTTTTACTTTCCGTTCCCTCAAGTACGGCGATTAAGCATGGTAATTACATTCATTCGGGCACTCACAATCAGCGCCGCTTTCTATGAGATTTGAACTTCTAACTCTTTTGTATTTGGCGTTAAAAGTAGACTCATTACGAGCAGGGCCGTATCTCGTACGAACGAGAGAAAGTCTTGCCAATTTTATAACTTTGTCGTTTTATGTTAGGTTTGATTATACGAAGATTATTATGACTCTGAAGTCTCCGAATACAGCCCTCAAGTCCGGAGAAAGCGAATGAGAAAATCTTTTAGAGGCATCGGTCTGTTTTTTTTTGGGGGAGGGGGGAGGGGGGTACGTTTCTTCCTTTAAATTTTTTTTATTTTTCGCTTCCCACGCTACGGTTAGTTCTGCTGTGACTTTGAAACATCGAGAGTTTTACACACAAGTGGTGTGCGATTCAATTGACCTTTTGTTCTTTCGTTTTTAGGGAGAACGGTTTGAATTCCGAAAGCGGTGAAAAACAGGTTAACGGTAGAAATGGAATTTCGGGAAACCTGGGGAATGATGGACGTGCGCAGAATGAAGCTTTCACCGCAGATTCAGGCACACTTGACATCGAAAAAACTATTGACACGGCTCCGGATGAAAGACTTCAATCGAAAGCGTGGGTCGGATCGATGATCGAAAAAAATTACAAAGGCAGAAAATACGGTGCTATTCGTTTTTATTGATCCCTCCTTTTTTTTCACTACCCCTATTACCGAACCCAATGAATTGCGTAATCCGAATACCACAGAAATAAAAATAAGAGATGAAAAGCAAGAAGAAGAAGAACAAAAAAAAAAAATTACAAACAGTGAAAAGAGAGCGAAAGAAAATTAAGGGAGCAAAAAATACTTCAAGGTTCCGTATACCTATAACAGGGTATTTTAATCAACGTTCCCGATAAATTTTCTACACCACATACGGCTCGTTCAATTCCTGCACGTAGCTGGGCGAGCTTTAATATAACGGTTGAGATATGAATCGCCTGCATGAAAGCGAGGATGAGACGTAAAATATCGTGCAAAGGGAAAGTTTAATCGGTAAATCGTCCTGACGAAACAGGGGAGCCACCGCACCACGTTTGCTTACGGAGTGGGAGAAACCGAAATACGGCGATAAGAGAAGAAGAATAAAAGATCCGACTCACTTGTTGATTTTACGAATCGTCTGCTTCAACGCCGGAAAGTCTGGCCTGTCAGCAGCGTCTTGTGCCCAGCAGCGTCGCATCAGCGTTGCAACCTGAAACGATCGGTCGAATTCCGATTACTGATTCCCTTTTCCTCGATATCGAAGAGTCGATAAATAAGAAAAGAAGGATGAACGCAATTTTTTAATCGCCATATTTCATACTTTTTTTTTCATTTTCGTTTCCTTTTTTCGTACAGGCGCAAGAATCAATTTACTCACCTCTTCCTCCACCGCCGCCTCGTCGATCAACGGTCGCAGGGGTGATCCACCACCCTTTCGTACACCCTCGACGATCTCTGAAACAGATAAACACGCCGAGAACGTTATTCTCGTGACACACGTTTGACCGTGCAGTTGGTGCTCGGTTGCTGGGGATAAATCACCCACGCGCTTCACTAATTGCGATTCAAAAATATGGTTCGGAGTATGAAATATTTGCTGCCCCCGGTTAGCGATAGAATATTTCGTTACGGCAAACGAGATCTTATTGCCAACGAAGCGTCGCCTGTAAATCATAAAATGATCTGCTACAAATTGATATTCCTTTTTTTCAGCAACCGGTAATCATTTACCGAATCGGTATTCGGTCTGATACCTCGATCACTGAGGATTCGCTAAATTGTTCAAATCGTTTCTCAGAATATCTATTTTCAAGTAAAATCTAAATGAAAAACAATCTGGGAGCTACGGTATAATTCAATAAACAAATTCGTCGTATTAAACAGATTTGATACCGATTTTAATCACAAAATGGTTTGCTTATAGAAAAACTCTGAGTGTAATATTTCTGTGAAAGGAAAAAAAATTAATCACTTTGCCAAAATTATTGTTATCTGATTAAGTTCGGCTGAAATACGCTGCGCGGTTAAACAATGGGACAAATAAGTGCAGTATTGTTATTTGAACGACACTGCAGCCTCTCGGAAAAAGAATTCCGACTTCCTGACGAAATAACCACGGCAACAACGTGCGGACTTATCAAGATTAAAACGTACTTTAAGGAAAAAAGCTAAAATTGCTTAGGAGAAACATCAAAATTTGAGGATTCAAAAACAGAAATATCTTATATTTTTGACCAATCGAATTCATCTTCTTAGGAGTTTGCAAAGACAAAACCTAAATTTTCAGTCAACAGAATTAGCGATGATATTATTCGGAAAATATATTCCGTGCGTTTAAATAACTCTAATGTTCAGTCAAGGCAAAAGATTTTTGTTAACAACAAATTTCATTACCTGCTTCAACCATTGAATTCTCAACTGAATAAAACATGAATTAAAACAAGCCCAATTTGTTTGTAGATAAATTAGCTCTAAAATATTCTCCGATGGTTCCAAAAATTTTCCCAAGAATTCCAAGTTTTCCAGATTTTTCGAGCTACATTTCCTGAAACACAATGCTTCCTGAATAATACACCAACATCCGGCGTAAGATAAAGTGTGACTTACGGCTCTGGAGAGTAGAAAAAAAAAAAAATATAAATACGCGGCGCGATGTAAAACGTTTGGGTTATATTCCGAGAGCGGTGATTTTATTTTACAGCCTATAACCGCGTACGCGTTCCTGAAAGTATCCAGTTTTCCAGCCCTGATGTTACGAAGCAGAGTGAATTTCTTCGTTACGTCTTTTATCTTCTTCAGTTTCTTCCAGATAGACGCCGACTCGGAACTCACAATTTGCTAACACTTCGGAGGGTTTCCTAGCGATTATAAATTCCGAGAAAGGCTTTGAATGGCCAATCACCGACCATATCAGGGCCGAGGTCCGAATTACCGCCAGTATATTACGGTACATGCAAACTATCGACGCAATTAAGACGCGAGTGTACCTCCAAGTCAATTACCAAGGTCGACAACGAGATAAACCTTACCGACACAATTTTTCTGCCTTGAAAATTCAACGGAAGACCGATACGGGGATAAAGTAATATAACGTCATAGAAGTAGGGCCGGAATTTGAAACAATAACTTTAACAATATCTCAGGAGGGATGTTGTATATAAATATAAACGATACATGTCAGCTGTTTAGAATCCCAAAGACGCGCGACTCCCCGTTACGATGAAATAATGATTCGGGAGACAGTCTCTGCTTTTTTCCGCGACCTCCTTCTCTCGCTCTTCGTTCCTTATTTCGTAACCGAGAGACGCGTCGCCGTATCACCTCGTCTGAAGTTTCGGTGTTGTCATCCCTTTGTTGTCAAGGTCGGCGGCTGGTCCAGGTTCCCATCCCTTTTTTCGCACTTTCTTCTTATTCTTCTTCAACTTCTTTTGCCCTCCAAAGAAAGAAAGAAAGCTGCGCAGCCGAAATCGTGCCGCGAGACGAGAATTAGACGACGTGTGAAGGTCGACGTAGTCGGGGAAACAAGACGCGCCGGTTTCGTAAAGTGTGATGAAACCGTGCCTCCGAAAACATGGACCGGATGAGAAAGGGCGATAACAAAGAGCGAGGCTAAAGGTGAGCTAAAACTTGGCCAAATATTACAACAACAACAATTCTCGCCTCGCAGTTTCTCCCCATCGCCACTTCTCGCCGTGTATCCTTCAACCAATCAATGTCAAGGACCTGGTTTGCTTGTGGAAGGTGTAACACACCCTGCGATGCTCCATATGTGCCAGAAATCGTGACCTTCTAGTTTTTAAATCCCAGGGATTGAGCGGTTTTAATGTTGAGTGCAAACTCGACGCGATGTTTTTTGGATTCGATTGTAGAGATCGTGTCAAGTCATTTGGAATAACTTGAATACTTCCAATACGCTTCAGACCAGTGTATTTTACCTCAAATCGAGGTAAAAACCAGCGAGGTATAAATTTGTGTTTTACTTCTTATACCCGAGGTTCTTCGTCACACTAGGAGGACCTTGGGGCTTGCGTCACTTGCGGATCATCCTAGACGCGGTCCTAAATTCAAAGTTTCTGAAATTCTTGCGACGTCGTAGAGACGCGACGAGATTAGGTTCTAAGCTCGACAGTCGCCTACGGAAATTCGCTCTACGAAGTTTGCCGATGACGGTAAAGCCCGCGTCATCGTCAAGCCAGGCGACGATGATACCCGTGATGGAGAACAATGCTCGGTGACGTGGTACAATGACAACCGATGACGGTGCGCGTAATCTGTGAACATTACCGTCAGGCATTCATCCGCATTATCGAGAGACCCGCGCCGGCTCTACAACAAGCAAGCACTTCGGCAACAACGGCTGTCGTATTCGCGCTAGGGTGAATATAGCCACAAAAGTGTTTCTCCGCGATACAAACGACCGACAAGGGAACTCCTCCACCTGCCGTATATTCACCGCGGAATGAACAAGGCGCGTAAAACTCTGCGGTAGGGCTGACCGGATGAATAATGAAAGAAAGTGTTTCGCCAGTCGAGTTATTTGACATTGACAATGACAAGTTGGCCAACTTTTTTTTTACACACATAAAAGAGCAATTTGCGGGGCTGGAATATCGGCGAAATTTCATACTCCGAATATAAATTCCCCAATTTTCCCCCTGTTATAGGCATAGAGAAATTCCGCGAGGTGATGATCCTGGCTGCAGGATGCTACGCTCCTTATCCATCTACAACGGATCGAGACTCGGATCTGAGACGGAATTCCTCGAAAGGAATGCCGAGGGGATTTTCCGTGACTCTGATACTCCGTATCTTAGAAGTAGGTAAGGCGATACACCGCGAGTAGGTAGAACGGAGGAACGGAGGGATATAACGAGTACGAGGCTGGTAGTAAAAGTCGAATACATAAAATCGAATGGGAAATGTGATACGGCTAGAACATGGGCGGATAAGAAGGAAAGATTCGAAGAAGAATAACTACGCGTATCAAAGAAATCGACGAACGAAATTATGAGAAAGAAAGGAAGAACAGGAAAAAAAAGGGAAAAAAGGAAGAAAAGAAAAACGACTCGTCCTTGCGTATTTTCGAAACTCTTGGGACCTTACTGTGCCTGTAGACGTCCTCGAGGTAGGCGCTGCACGATTCGCAGTTGAGGGTGCAGTGCGGCCTCCGAACCTCGAGCAGGGGGCTGACGGCCCTTCGAGGACTTGCTCCTCGTTCAGGACTCGCTCCGGACCCGGACAAGGATGGAAGCGCAAGGCTGCTCGAGCTGCTGGAAGAAGTGCTCCGCTCCGCCATGCCGATTCGCAGGATGTCAGGACGAGTTTCTTAGCAACGCATCACACGCGACGCGGCGAAACCGACGACTTTTAATATCCGAGGATGCTGCGCGTATTCCGGCGAAATCTCAAGGCTTTCCAAAGTCTCGAGCTCGACTCGAAGCTCCGAACGTTTGTGAAAATATCTGCGGTAGAAAAGCATCGGCTAGACTTTCGTCTTGGGATTTTTTTGTGGTGGATGAGACAATTGCGATATGAGCGAAAATGCGGGGGCCGAGTTCGGAGGTGAACGAGCGAGGGTGAAAATAATCGGAGCTGAACTGTATGGCTGGATCGAAATGTTGGGGAAAAGCTGAAAACGTCGACCTCCGACCTTTCGGAAGGGTCGAAACGGCTCGGAGAACGTTGTATAGGTATATACGCGGATTTATGCGGATTCTTTCGAAGTGTAATGAAAACTGGAGCGTCCGAGCGAGCGGAGCCGGCCGTCTCTCAGCTTTCAGGGCATCGTGAAACGAGATTAATCCTGGAAGGGGACTAATTTGAAGGGAAGAAACGAAAGCCGCGGGATAATGGAGCCGAGGTATTACGGCTGTATAGGTATACGTCTTCTTTCAACTTCGCGTCCCGTCCATCTGGCCTTCGGTATGGATCTATAACGACGCGTAGCCAGGCAGCAAATTTTCTCGTGCCCGCAGTTAATAATCACATCCTATTCGTCGAGCAAATATTTGGTCAGCGGTAGAAATTCGGGATATTCGAGAATTCGAATAATTTGCGGAACACGATACGTATGTGCCAAAGTTTCGACGGAATATTTTACACGCGGCTCGATTTAACCCTGCAACGAATTCGTAGATCGCCTTGGTTTTCGTTTCGACGAACGAATTTGACGGCGCGAGAATTCGAGATTAAAATTTCGCACGGTTGACGAGTATCGAAATTACCTTTCACTCCTCGATTATCGAAGACGGTCGTAAGAATACCCCGGATTAAGGGCTGACAACCCGAGTCGTGCGAATCGTTGCGAAAGTGATCAAAGTGAAATAAAGTATTGGAAATTGCCGAGGTCTCTGAGCCCTCTCAATCCTCGCAATTACGAAGCCTCGATAAGGGTTTTTAATTACCGGGAAGAAAATTAATGTAAGACGCCGCTGCGAGCTCCAGAATAATATATCATATATATCTCATTTATATATATATATAAAATGCCGTTTTTTTTCCCTCAACGAAAATTAAATCCTACTTCATTTTTCATCTTCCAACCATACAAAGTTACTTGAATCCCGTAGAGTCAGTTTATTCGCAACAGCGAATTAGATTGCAAAAGAAAAAAAAAATCACAGACAACTATAAGCTGAGATGAATGAATTTTCAGAAAACTTGGAAGGTGAGTGATTATACATAAGTGAATTCCAAATATCGAATAAAATTAATTTGAGGATAAAGCGGTTTGATACGTTTTTTTTCTTTCTATTCTAGTACGATTAACCGTTTTTCATCTAAATTACATGACAATTACATCTTTCGCAAGATAAATTACATTCGTCACTTGCTTAACACGTCGAACTAATTATTCCGAAAATCTGTAATACATTTGAGATTCTAAGCCCAACAATTATTGTGAGACAAAGTTGACAGCTGGCAAGTTAAAACTATTTTATTAAAAACCGAAATGTGTTTGTATCCTCGGAATTCGTTGCTAGCTTAATTTGAGAACCGCGTATTATCCTTATGGCCACCTCGATGATAAGAAAATATAAAATAAAAAATATTGCGGAGGGAGAAATTCTGAGCCGAGATCAGCGCGAGGTTTGAAAAAAGTAAAGAAAACTGACTCGCCCCCGAAAGGGCAATGAATAATGTTTAAAATAAGTATGACGTAGCCGGGCGGAGAGCCGATACAGCACAGACCGTAAGTCTTAGTCTCCGGTCGACGTCTCTGCCGGGATTTCAGCCACGGACGTCTTTATGCCTCGAGAGGATTTTCCGCAAGCTCCGGAGGGAGAAACGCGGGGCGCGTCTGCGTCTAATCCGCCAGATGGGCCTTTTTACTCGCCCGGGTAAAATTTTTGATACAGAAATCGCGGTCGCGACTTTTCAACGACGGCGCAGCAAAACCCCAGCGTTCCGACCTGTCCCTTTCCGATCCCGATTGCCCTTCTTTTTCAAGACCTCTAATCGGTTGAATCAAAGAACTTTTTCGATTACGAAAGGACGCGTAATTTATATTCCGTCGTAGAAATACTTTTTTCTGAAAATAATTTGAGCTGCTGCGTGTTGTAACATCGATTATAAGAAAAAAAAAATTGGGATACACGTTTGTCTTCACCGATGGAAAATTGATACGACGGTTAATAAATTAGAGATCGACTGATGGTTATTAATTTCAATATTGAGTACCGACCTAATCGAGAAAGTTTGAATCACGAAGTTTTAACCGCATGGTATGTATTTAAACGACTCGAGGATTATTTTTTATCGATAGAATCAACACGTTGTTTAAGTTCGCTTTAATTCCGAGAGTTTAAATTAATTGCCTTTTACCCCGCCGACTGTATCACGCCGCCATAATTCTGCGAATTATTCATTTGTAAACCGCGAATCGACAACGCGTTACACATTTCACCATTCGGAAAACGCGTATCCGTGTGTCGAGCGTTTGGGGTCGAACGATTCCTTGGAGTCTAACCGAGGGATCGATATATTCACATGAGAATTGATGCTGGAGGAGTTTAGTATTCTTAGAAACGGTTCTTAAAATGGCGGTTCGGCGTTCACATATATACGCGAATACATGTAAAATGCGAAACGGTCCCACGTACCATGTTTCCTTTTATTTTTCGTTCGTACGTATCTTTATCTCGCGGTTATAACACTTTTCGCATAAATCGAGAAAAACACTCGAGCCAGTTTTCCCTTCCATCTATAATACATAAGTATAAGCCGTAAGTCGACTTATACTTTCTACGGGCAGAGTACCGTCGCGAAATTCAACTCGCGTAAAGTTTCGAGTACATACGTGTGCGGGTATATACGTGTAGAGTGGTGAAAAAAAAAAAACGGGTCCGACGGCCGGTTTTCATCCCCTTTCTACGCTACGTAAGCTCTACACGATTGCGAAATGGAAGTTATAGACTTATATACAGGGACGATAACATTGATCATTCTTCGATTCGCCACTACAATTGTGATATATAATCGGGTAAAAAATGTGAAACAGACGGTTGGAAATTATTCGATATATTCCTGTGAACAACGCGAATTACGTAATACGACTACTTGGTGAACATAATCAATTACCGTGAGATAAAATAAAAACCCGTTAGAAGAAAAATGTAGATGATTTCGAACACGGGTTTAAAAAACTGTCCCGATTGTTATTTTCCCTCACTCGCTCTTGATGATCCGTCATCGTAACACGTTTTACGCCTAGCTTGTTCCCGCAGGATGATAAAGTAAGACTCGAAAATGCGATCGTGCGATCGAGTTTCATCGCGGATGAAAGTTGTGGATTAATTGCCTTCACCGCGGCAGAATGACGGAGTAAATAGCTTAGGTGACCGTGGCACGTTATTTGCCCCACGCTGCGCGGATGATCAAGAATAAAAAAGCACGCTTTCGCCTCGCGTGTAATAAACCATATACCATAAACGCATTTATTCGCCCCACTGCAGGGCGAACAATGCGAACGAGAGTTATAAATTATCCACACTGCGTACAAGTAGGGTACCCGATGCGAAACGTTCCCTATTAAATCACGTAATTATAGGCGTATGATTTTTTTGACAAATTTTGCAGCAACGATCATTTTCAAGATCACGATTTCAAGATACGTATTACACACAGTATACGTAGATATGCGGTTTTCCTACACGACGTCACGGATACCGCGAATTAACGACCCTCTCGACGCTGTGCTTACGTCGGTAGTAAACTCGAGCAGCGTCTCACATGCAGTGACGCAAGACGGACGATTCGCAAGGGATGCGGAAATATACGCGGTGGAAACTCTGACGTCACGGTGCAGAGACTGAAGCGGGAAATCGAACATCGAGCAATTTTAGGATTCAACCGTCCCGCCAAAATTTACATTTTCATAGCGCGAATATTCAATCGCGCGAGCTGCAAAGGCGAGAAGCATTCTCCTTTTTTCTTCTCGGCCGTCGGAATTAAGATTATTGTTATTATTTTTCTTATCCTTGTCACTCCAGAGGATATTTCCTCCGAATATTCTCACACGCGAAAGACGAGCCTTACGAACTTTATACGCGAGTTACGATTCGAGGAAATTTTCCGGTTTCCGCTCCGAATGAGTCGCGAAATTCATTTTTCATCTTGTTTCGCTCTCGCAGAAGGATGAGAAGCAATTCGGAGGTCGTAACCCAAGATTGACAGTTCGATCAATCTTTCCGAACATCACGGATCTGTGATCGAAAATGCCTACGTTTAACGCGCTTTGTACCCTGTACGAAACTCTTCTTTGACATCTGAATGGCACAACGAATTTTGCACGGTACTTTCACCCCCGCGATGCACGACAATTTTCAACCCCGCGTTTTGAATTCAACCCCATAGTTGGGCTGCGCTAAGACTGGACGTACAGGAATTGGATTACACGTGAAAGAATGCGTGTTAAAGCCGTTGAATTCTTCCTGACCTTTTACAAGAGGCCTGAACTCCCGTTCAGAAGCTGTTGCCGGGTCACGCGGGTCAGCGAACTCATCTCGAACGTTACTATTTCACCCTTTCGCGTTCTGGTTACATAAGCGAAATTATTCTGCGTAAAGAAATTCTGACTCTTCATATTTTCAACCCCAGTCATTTTCCGTACGTCGGTTTATTGTCGCGACCCCTCGCGTTTTTTCTTCCGTTGTAAAAAGGCCGACATTTCAATTCCACAAGTTGCCAGACTCGAAATTTGAGCCTCCGGTGAAAATAATTAATCAAACACGTCCTCGCAAGCTGCGCTCTTACATTACGTATACACTCGATGCTCGGGATAAGCAGGGATGCGTGTAACACGTGACGTCGGAGAAATATGAATAGATAACTGGAGGATAAATGAAGGGATTGTGCGAGGGGTGGATAGAATTGATTGCTCGTATGAAGAAACGAAGAAAGCACAGCAAATAACTTCTCTAACATGGACGAAAGCGGATAATTATCACGTGTTGGCCTTTCGCCGCGCGAGCAATCCCGTGTAGATGCTTCTCTTGTCGCGTGAGAATTCCAACTGAGCTTTCGCATCCCCCCCTGCTTTAATTCCGCTGCATCCTTACCCCGCGAAAATTTCACAACTGCCATCCCCGATTCATCTCTTTCTCTCTCTCTCCCTCTTTCCCTCGGTCGATAAATTTATGAAAGCTCCCCGAAATCAACCGCCGGTCATCAACTCGAGGGTTGGAAAGCTCGCAAGCTCATGAGTTATAGCTCTGGTGATTGCGCGCGCTTCTTTACCGGCCGCCGGCTAAGGCTTGCACAACTTTGCCCGTAGGCGAGCTTTTTCCATCGTCTTACCGACGGTAGTAAAAAAGCTCGGGCTGATTACGGTAAGGAAGGGATTCGAGAAAGAAGCAATATCATATACATGCATGTATGTCTCAGTCGAAATTTGTCGGAATAAAAAAATTTCCTTCTTTCTCCTTGCCACTTTTCGCTGCAGGTATTTCAGGAATTGTATGTTTGCCATTGGATCATGTGATACGAATTCGAGATTCAAAGCTTGAAATTTTATTGGCAGAGTTGGGTTCTGATTTCTGCACATCGCGATTATTTCATAGATCCAAAGCCAAATCCAAGCGTAAAGGTGAAATTTGTAGGAGTACTTCAAAATCGCGTGTAGGATAATAATCATCGGAAGTAAATGGGAATGAAAATCGAGGATTGAATTGTCGTGAAATTTTTCGGTCAACACGAGCTGATCACCGATGATCGTGTTTCCGAAAACTGCAATGGCGAATTGGACGTAATGGGCGATCGATTCTGTTTAATTGTCGCAAAACTGTAGGACGACCCGAAATGCGAGATAACTGGGCGTTAATTATGACGGCATGAATCGCAGTTTGGTAATTACCAATTAGGTTGGTCACCTGGGCTTATATGCACGTTATACGCGGTACATTGGTCATTATATGCGGGAAACGTGAATCGGAACGAATTGCCATGACAACGTCCCGTGAACGTGAATTAGTCGGTATAAACGCCTACGGGATACAGGATGGAAAACTTTATGACTCGTGTTTTCACCGGATACGCAAACCGGTATAACAATAATAATTGATAGTATTAACAAGCACAGCGTCTGCCGTTAACAAACGAGTCCGGAGGGAAAAAAGTGAAACGGAATGCCAAACGCGAGTTCCGAAATAAGGGAAAAATTAAAGTAGGAAAATTTCTGCCTCAAAAACACGTCGCGTCTTCGAAGATTTTTAATAACATTTTCACCCTGTTCCATACATTATACCATTTCTCGGAGCGGCCGATTCCGCCGGGGAATATTATGCTAATAAAAATTAAGGAGTGTGTAAACTTTGAAGAGTAAAAGCGAGCAAGCAAACTCGGCTTGCAAAGATCGTCGAGGCAATGGAATAATTCAATTTTCCTTGCGTCCTTACATGTATCTACGTAGAGATGAGGAAATTTGCGCGAGCTCGATCTCTGACTCGTTTGAATACGTCCGTGCAGTTACATTATCACGATTCTACAAGAAACTTAATTTTTCATCAAATGAAACGTATCCTTCGCCTCGATTTGACCTTTTCATCTTACTAGGCACTGCGCTAAAGTTTCTTCTCATGGCACGTGATGGTGATATTATTACGTTACCCAGATCCGCAAAGAAAAAGAAAAAGAAAAAGAAAAAGAAAATGCAAAGAAAAACAAACAGACGGGCATCATCGGCGTGAAACATTTTTCTCGAATACCAGACAGAAACAAAAAAATAAAAAATACCCACCCACGCACGCACACACAAAGTCATACATACATCGAAACTAAGTGACGTGTAAAAGATCGAGGACAAACTTTTCTCACCGCGTGAAAAGAATCACGTCCTGCACTTTTTTTTTTTTTATTCATTCCCCTGCACGCTCCTCATTTCTGCCAGCATAGAGTATAACAGTTAGTGATAAAGTATTCACCTTTAGTGAAAAAAGGACAAAAAAAAAAAAACACAGCCACGACCAAACGACCACAATTAATTATCACAACTGTGGCAAAAAAAAAAAACGCTTCTACATTTGTATTGCATTTTTTTTACTTCTATTTTTCATGCTTTCTTTCATTGTGTAACATTGTTCAACGTCGACGTTTTTTTTTTTCTTTTTGGCCGCAGAATACGAAAATGTTTACCCGTATCAAAATTTACAACATTTCTTTTCACTGCTTATTTGGTTATTTGTTTATTTCCTACTCCGTGTGTATGTGTGTATTGTTTGTTTTTTTTCTTATTTTGCCAACGCTTCTACGTCAGAAGCAATTTTCTTAACACTGCACAAAGTACGTGATGCATTACGCTATGGTGTCGGAGTTTTTTTTCACATAAATGTACGTATACTGGAGTGAACAATCGTTTAGAGCACCCTGGATAAGAAAAACTGGCGTATATGATAGGTAGGAGGAAAGGAAGGAAGGAAGGAAGGAAGGAAGGAAGGAAGGAAGGAAGGAGTCGTTTTACCAAGAAAGAACGATCAAGTATAAGAGAAATTCTAGCAGCTTCCTGAAAGCCGACTCGACTTTAACCCTAACGACCTAATTTATCTCGGTAATGTTGCGCAACGCGGCCGATTTACTCTAGGGCCAAGACGATATTCAACTAGCAGAATTATAATATCTTGAATCGGTAAATTATCCGAACGGTTTAGCGCTCGGTTCTCGCGTCATTTTTTAATATCGTTTCAAGAACGAAAAAAATTCTTAACGTTGCTGTTAGCACACGGTTTTTAAATATTTTCATTTTTTATTATAACCGAAAAGTATGGTTGTGAATACAAAGTGAAATTACGCAGATAACTCCCAGTACATTTTCTTGCGAAAGAAAACTGTAAAATATTAATTGACCGGCGAAAGAGATTCGATGTTACAATTATCAGAAAACTCAGTAACGATGAGATTACAATTACACTAAATAGTTATGCCAGTAATACATTTTCTCGTTATTCGAACAATATTTAAACTGTTCCAGTAATGCAACGATATGACTATTTTCCTGAAAACTTTCATTGACTACAGTTATGCAAGTGCGAGAATCGCGAGATGCTCAGACAGACGACGAGCCTCCAGCCTTTGGTTTAACGCGTTCTTCGTTCCTTTGAAGTTCGAAACGGCATATAATTATTTCTCGAATCTCCCGGATTAGATTACACAGCTACGTAATGCACATCGCGGATATAAAACCGATATAGGTATAAAATATACGGGAGCTGTTCGCTCAGACTGGATTACAGAGAGTAAAGCGGATCCCATCGCGTTGTAATCACTGTCTGATATATAATTCAATTCTTAAAATGCTTGTGAATCGAAAAAGAGATTCGGCGATCAGACAAATAACGGTTCGCAGTTGAAGATCCTCGTTTTGGAATTTATCGATCGCGTCAGCAGTTCGAGCAAATTGCTCGGAATTGAGGATGTATTACGATTTTCCAGTAGATTTCAGGTATAGAATATCCGACTGCTAAACGTTTCAAGAATATCAGAGATATCCTGATGGAAAATTTTCGTCGCACAAATATTTCAGTTTCACAGTATGAAAAAAAATCCTGCACAAAAATAGTGTAACAACTTTCGTAGAAATAACCGAGCTGTAAAAATATAAGAAAGATACGAAAAAAAACAAACGTTGCAAAAATTTCACCTATAATGATATTACAAGATCGGTGCGGAAAAATAATCGTCAATTATTCAGAAAATCCGGAAGAAAGAATCAGTAATTCATAACATCGAGAAGTTACATTGCACAAGGGACCAAGGCTGATAGGAAAAAATCGGCAAAATTTCCGGCAGTTTTCCATCGGGAAAAGGAAACACGTCAGAAGTATACGGAGCACAAACATAGCGCTTGTATTTTGTGTCAGAAAAGGTTAAACATCTCTTCCTCGCTCTTTCTCTTTCCAGCCGACGGCACCCGAGCGAAGATACGGCGAAAAAAAGTTGCAGAAAAGTGAGACGAAAAGAGTTGACGAAATACGCGGGCATATTTCTCGACCTCAGAGGTCCGTCCTACGCTCGAATTTATGCTAAGTATATCCGCTCTGGATATGCAAAAATAGCCACCAATTCCCATCACGCACCCTCCGACGATTCCTCGAAAAATTTTTATGCGAGATCTCGAAGCTGCTGTGTCGAGTTTAGACCAGGCGCGATAAATTATTCACAAATAATGTAGATTATTAACGCTTCGGGTTTATTTACCGAGAGTAAGTATCCACGGAAGCTCAATTTATTTTCACAGACTGCTAGTTCGTTTGAAATTTTTTATTTTCTACAGGTATACGCATTAGAACTGGTATCAACGCTGCTAGAATTTATCATCGTTAAATCGTGCATCTACACGTTACCGCGATCTCCTGCAGAGTTGACGACCGACTATTTCAACCTGTTTCATTTCAGTTTTTAATCAAAGAATTCCATGCGCCTTGTCGTCGAAACGAAAAACACTACAATGTTGACCGGATCTTCCTTATTATCATCCATCGTCTCTGCGAAGCTCATAAATAAATTCATGGTTTTAATACCACTGGGACAACTATCGTATACATATATGATGAGACTGTATAGGTGAATAATAGTCGTCGTGTTGTGTTGCGGTTGTGAGATATAGGATGATCTTTCATCATTTGTGAGAAAAGCTCTACCCCCCCCCCCCCCCCCCCAGGATCAGAGCAGCTGCTTCTTTTTTTCAGCAGATTGTCACAAATGGTGAACAATTTAAAGTACGCCAAAAAAAAAAACACAAAAAATTGCGTAAGCTAAGCGCTTGACGTGAAAAAAATATGGCGCTATAAGCGCGACAGAGGGGAAAAATTTTACACGTCGTATAATTCGTTTTGCAATCTTATTAAATACACCACACGTATGCACACATAAATTAGAGATTTGAAAATGTACGCCGAGTAATTCAAAGCGTGATAATGGGTCAAGGGTGATTAGAATTTAAGTTAGAAAATACAGACGCGAGTATAAATATATGTGTGAGTATAAGGTATGCATTTTAAAGGTGTTTTTGTGAAAACGAATCTCTCGGATTATACATCTGCCCCAGCATAAACCCCGTGATTCATCTCATAAAATGAAAGGACCGAGTTTGTCATTTGTTTTCCTTCTTGTTCTGTACTCTGTTTTTCAACTTATCTGCATACCAGCTACATCATGTTTTTCGTCATTCCTCTTATTAGGGATGAAGCGAAGGAGACAAAGCCTTTGCATACATAAAATCTGTTCGTTTATATACACTCAGGACAGTTTCTCAAAGGATCGTTGGAAAGCTTATTAAAGACCTCGGATTCTCAGGGTATTATGGGAAAAGAGAAAAAATAAACAATCTTGAAAAAACCCAGTTTTTCGCGATACTCTTCATCGGAAAGGAAAAAGTATAGGATAAACGATAGAATGAAAGGAAAATAATAAAGCTTTGTCGGTAAGATATTGAAAATCGATTAATTTCCGTTGCAACCGGAAGTTCAAATGAAACGGATCATGAAAATTTTTCATGTCAATTATCTCGTTGTATGATGCTGTGAGTTTTACAATTTTTTGAATTGAACCGTTTCCAACATCGTCGTGAGAGTTTGTCCTGCAGACCTACAGACAGACCGAAGTTTCTCTAAAAACGTCACTATTCGTACGAAATTAGGAAAAAGTAATTTTCGACCGAAACCAACACATTTCTCATGTAACCAAAGGTGATGAAAGTTAAGAAAAAAAACAATGGTGTCCCGTCGAGTTTTCGAAATAAAATCTGCGACGTTTCGACAGACTCGGTAACTTCTGTCCGCGACGGATGGATGTGAAAGCTCACCTTTTGGAGGCGTGTCTTTGTCGTCACCCAAGTAGAAGGGACCCTGTCTTACAACGATCTCGTGAACGATAATGGCGAAGCTGTAGACGTCACCCTTCTGCGTTCCTTCCGGTGGACGACGTTCGAGTCGCAAAAGTTCTGGTGCCGTCCACAGCTGTTCTGTGAAAAGCGTAAAAAGGATTCGTCTGTTCATTTCCTGTTTTTCTTTCATCTATGTTTCTTCTTGCCTCATCGAAGCACATCGTATATACAATATACTGATTTTTTCCAGGCATATTTGCTCGAGGAGGTTTACATGCTCGACGCGCCCCAACGTTAGGGCGAAAGTAGAAGGAATGCAGGGCGTACGTACAGCGAGTCGGAGAAAGCGAGACAAGAGAAAATTAAAGTTGAAGATGAAAAACCCTCGTGTTTCCACGGAATGCCTCCTAATTGATTCGGATGAGTAATGGGGCGCGGGGAAAGCTTGAATGCTTAATTTCTCCACAGAATTCATAATTACAAAAGAGCTTAACGACTAATTCTCTATGCAAATAAGTTTCCACCCTCTCTATCTCTCTCTCTCTCTCTCTCTCTCAATTTCGATCTTTCTTTATTTCTTCTCGTTTCTGTATCTCGAGCTCCCAACTGTCAAAGTTATAATTTATAATCAAGGTAAAATGGCACATGATTATTTTATACGCGTTGAAGGTGAAAGTAAATTTTTACAATTTCCCAACGTTATTCTATAAATTTAAACTGGAGTAAATGGAAATTTCATAAAAATAAACGGATAAATTTCTGCCGGAGAACGATGACACGTGAAAGAGTTGTCCCACAAACTAAACGCGGATTGTATATTTGCTAATCTTTGCGAGTTTTGATTTTGTGGTGTTTATAGGTGTATTACAACCTTCCTCGTAGCGACGAAAGCAATTTTCATATGGAAATGGAGAGGCCTCTCAATTTTAGAGTTTATAATTCAAGCCCGTTGCCCGTGGCAAAATCTGCACCCCGTTAATTCCAGAAACAGCATCCCCGCCGATGATAATGATAATAATAATTACGGGTATATTTACTTCTCCAAAAAGCGTAGCTGTCCCGATCCTCGTCAATGTCGGCTGGGCTCGGCCTGCGCAGTTCATGGAGGCCAAAATCAGCGATTTTGAGGACGAATCGCGAGTCGACAACGCAGTTCGTGGACTTGAGGTTTCCGTGGCTCTTGAGCTCGGAGGCATGGAGGTAGGCCATGCCTCTGACGATGTCGTGGATGAGCGAACCGCGGAAAACGCGGTCGAGCTTTATCTGATCGTTTTCTAAAATGTCCTGAAAAACGAGAAGAGTGTGAGAGAAAATTAAAAGCCCACAAGTCCCCGAGTCGAAAAATATACTCCGGGGTAAAGTTCTCATCGACCAAGACTCGAGGCCAGATGTCCAATGCCGCAAACCACATGACGGGGAGATACGATGGGATTAGGGTTATGGAACGTCGGAAGTGGGAACACGGCCGGCATCTTGACTCCTAATAAAATGACCGATAAACTTGATTTTATGGGACCTAGTTTCTTTCCGTCCAGCCCGTAAGAAACGGCTTAGAATCTCTTGTTGCAGCTGGCCAGCCGGGATTTCAACCCCGTAACTTGTTCAACGAACAAAGAGGAGGAGGAGAAAGTACCGAGATTGTATCAATACGCGTGCAGTTAAATTAAACGTGGTAATCCGCTGACCTGCAAGGATCCTTTCGGGCAGTATTCGGTGAGGAGACAGCAGTGCGGCGGGTCCATGCAAGCTCCGTAAAACCGGACAAGGTGGTCGTGTTGCAAGTCCTTCATCTGCAACAGTCAGACGACACCACTCATATGAATAGAAACCATTGTTTGCATGCAGATGCAATTTTATTCTACGATATTCGTTTCCGCAAACTTAAATTCACCCAACGTCCAAGGTACGCGGCCCACCGCTTACAATTATGACACTCAAAGAGTCAACCACTCCGTCAAAGGTTTCGTGTGATTACAGAAACTTCGAAGGACTTAGAAAGGCTTCATCGACCGTTAGATATTCGTAGTAATAGACCCTGTTTCAAAGTTTGATATTCCCTCTTTTTGACTCTTTCAAAGTTTCATAGGAGAGACTACAGGCAAAAATCGATTTCCTTGACGAATTAGTTATACACCTTAAGTGACGGGATCTGAGTCACGTTGTTAGCTATTAGTTACTTATTCCGGTGTACGCGTGTACGCGTGAGGAGTCTTATAAATCGTGGATCCGGCACTCACCCTTTTCAATTCGAGAAGCAGAGGTCTGGAAATCTCGACTTTGCTTCTGGGGATCAGTTTGATGGCCACTTTCGAGTTCTGGAACAAAGAAGCGGATGAACAGAGCAAGTCACGGCTGTGGTTTCAATCAACTAACGCAGTACCCATGTGAGCTTGAAGAGGCTCTCCGCAAGATCTATCTGCTGATTGGCGGTGAAGAGAGGCTCGTGAGAATCGATTCGCAAAGTTGAAAGAAAAGAAGGGAGGAAACAAAAGAGGAAGAAGAAGAAGAAGAAGAAGAAAAGAAGAGCGAGGAAAATTATCGCTGCTTTTCTCTGTTTCCTTCTCCCGATTCGCGTGGGTATTTCCGCCAAATCTACTCGCTGGTTTCTGGAATGAATTTCTTCCCAACTTGTCGAGATACAGTTGAGGCAAAAGTAGCTCAAGGAAATTCCGATCCCCGATTCTCGCGGCTGATGAAAGCTTCCTGAGTGCTAGAAAATGATTGATTTCCAGATCGGGTCTTGCTGCAGCAGCAGCTAAGAGAGCCAGGAGGAATAATTTCTAAAACCAATCACCAAGGAGAAGAAGCACCGGCCAGAGAGGACGAAGCTTGCAAAATGCGAACGGAATGCTTTTGATGTGCAGGAAACTTCCTTCGAGGAATAATTTAGGAATAGAATAAGATTGAAAAATATCTCACCGAATATACCTGGTTATACTAATTTTCCCTTCGTTAATTCTCACAGCCCCTATTACATATTACACGCGATATTGGAAGCCCGCCGAGCGTCTAATTAATATCGCTCATCAAACTTTCCCGCATAGTTGGCGAATACCTCTACCAAAAAGTAATCCGTCTATTTTCAAGATTCGATTTTGAGCCACGTCTTTCCTCGCCGTTGGAAAATGCGACTGATTTATTTCTCGTTCGGGAAAAGGAGGAAGATGAATACATTCACCGCGTTCCCAGTTATACTACGTGATTTTATTTCCTCGTTATGGCACTTCGCCGTAGGGGGGGGGGGGGGGGGGGATGTTTCCTTATAACGCCCCGTGAACAAGCCGGGAATATACCGAAGCGGTATGCAAGGATGCGCAAGGACACGTACATCCTTATGCATCTTCAAGTCGAGTGGCTCGGCTTGGCGCACCGACGCCGATGGGAATTGTTATTCTCAAGAATCATATATACATGCTTTATTCGAATATAATGAAATGTAAACGGTGAAGCGGAAGAGGAAACCTTGTATATTCCTGTCGGTACGTAGATTTGCCTGTCAGCTCCTCCGGCCATGCTTGCGTTGTCCTCGGAGTACATCGTCTGGAAAAAAGAAAACACGGCTCTTTCAGCTTCGGTGCAGGGTAAAAATGTGCATACCTACTTCCGGTGTCTCACGTTCCTCCGGAAACTATGCGACTTGCTGTACGAAAGTGACTACCGTAAGTCACATTTCCTGAAGAGTAGGTATACTAGCGATGACTCGATCGTGTGAAACGAGGTTTTTCATTTTCAAACGGCAAACATGAACCGTAAATTTTGCGAACCGAAAGTAAGCAAGTATTGGCAGTAGGTATAACTCGGAGATAAAAAAACAGACATCCGTATCGTACAACAGTCAGTTTCGGCAACCGTGCTTGTCCTTCAAGACCGTCGACAAAAGGCCAGGGTTTCTCCTACCTCCAGTTCGTCGTATAAACAGAGGCGTTGGAAAGGAATATCGAAAGCGACAGGAATCCGCGATAGGAAGTGAGGAGAGCGGGCTGTTCGTGCCTTTCGGAGTATCCCGAGAGACACCGGTCTCTGATGAAATTAGTCAGGGTAGTCGACATCGCTTTGCTGCGAATATTGCGCGGAGGCCGTGGGGATGAAGTACAGATCAGAAAAAAATTTCTCGAAGAAGGGACGGGGGTGTAATGCCCTCCGGATCCTCGACGATAATTCGCAAACTTCCGAAAGAGAAACGCGCACGTGCGCCTGCAGCAACAGCACTGCTCGTTTCGTTCGTAAACGAATTTTCAGGTAATTAAGAAGAGGGACAGGTTCGTAAACCCTTTCATGTTCATCGCCATTTGGATGCGGAGGTAATTTCCCGAATTACTACACGTGGTATCCGGAGGCTGGATAATCGGGGATAAAATGTAAAAGGAGAGGGAAGAGGAAAAACAGCGGAGATGTATAATGAACGATAATTCGCTAATTGGAAGACTGCACAGCCTCTGAACCAACCCTTGCAAAAAGGCTTTGATTTTTCGGACGTGCGATGCGCGGCAAAGCGTGGAAAGTGAAAATCCGGGACGCCAAAAGAAAAAGCCAGAAATTACTTACCACCTGGCTGCCACGGTGCTTATTCGGCAACGAATACGTCGAGCCCCTCGTCTTCCCGTGGGGCATGACCAGAATGTCCTGCCAGTGCACTCTCCAGGTCATCGAGGCGATGTCGGCCTCGAGTTTGAAGTGTCTGGAACAGAACGATCTCTTTTAACCCTTTGAGTGACGGTGGTGAGTATTCTCACCACGTATTTAATATCCATTTTTTGGATACTCAGAGAACTTTGAAAACATATTTCGTCTCGGTTTTTTGCTATTTCTGATGGTATACTAATAGGTCTTCAATACTGGAGAGCAATTGTTGCGGTATAATGTAAACTATTATTGTTAGAAAAAAATTGTGATAATTGCAGGAATATTTAATTTCTGAATTGAAATTTTACATAAATTATAAGATTTTCGGGGTCGCTGATTACGATCTGAAGTCGAATTTCAAAATTCTAGATGACGGATCTAATATGACGGACGAAAATTTCAAATTCGATGGAATCTGGAAAAAAAACTCTGACCGTAGGTTTTTGATGTCGCTGGTTACGAATCTGATATCAGATCAAAAACCATATACTACTATCTTTTGACAAACAATACCTCGGCACAGTAATGTGTGACTCAAAAGGTTAATCGGCTGCGACTTTGTTTTCGAGCCGAATGAGGAAGACTTTAAATCTGTGAAAAAGCGGGCATTTAGTGTCACTAGACTCCTGTTCGGGTTTGAAGTTAAGCGTAATGTGTTTCGGTCTGTTCTGATTCGCGACACGATACAAGGACAACCCCTGGAGCAGCAGCATCGAGTGCGGTTAATTTTTGGCAAGACATCTGAAGCAGATCATCGTAAACGAATTTAAATTTCAGATCAACCAGGTTCGAGTGGTCAGAGGTTTCGGGTTGCTCTTCGTGCAGCTATGGATTCCTCCGGACTACGTGACACGAGTGTGTGTGGCACATCTTGCTGCGTATATACGCGGTGTTTTGCCTTATACGACAAGAGCCGGAGCAATGGGTTCATGAATAATGGAGACGCCTTTCCGTGTCTCGAGTTCTCCATCCTTCGTACGTCCGCCACGTTCTCTCTCTCTCTCTCTCTCTCTCTCTCTCTCCCACTCTCCACCTACTCTCCGTATATTCCTGTCCATTTCACCTCATCGTCCGCTGCGAACGAAGACGACGCGCAAGATTCAATATATTTGTAAATTAGTGTACACCGCGTGTTACACGCCTATATCACAAGATTCCGTACAGCCGTGTCACTTTCTTAGCCCTTAAGAGCTTCTTCTCCGCTCTCATAACCGCCGTATTATAACCCCTAGCTATGTAAAATTCTCCACCTCCAGTAGCCTCTGTCGCGTATTAAATTTGTCAACAAATTAATGGCTCGTAGCTATAACGAGGTTCCCGTTTCAAGAGGGTGGCCTTGACTTTCGTGGCAAGCTCAGAAATAAGTAATCCTAAAATTTCAACCTCAAAAAATTGCGGGCAAGTTCCGCGTTTCCCCGATCGGATTCCCCTGTTCTATATCATCGTCGGGGGGAAGGAAACGTTGTTTTCACTCACTTTCTCCCACATCTCGAAAGAGTGCTTACCTACTACAGGGAAGAAGCCCCTGCAGCACGGTATGAGAATTCTTTCGCCTACGCGCAAGGCGTAGAAACGTTGTTAGCTCCTTGGGAAGTTCTTTTCACTCAGGTCTCCAGCCTCGCGAGTTAAAAAAAAAAAAAAAAGAGAGAGAGAGAGAGTTGCTTTCTGGAAAGTATCGCGATGGTTCGAGGGACGGAAACCCGGTAAAAGAATGCATTAAGCCATTGCATACGAAGGTGATACAGCGATTGAGTTAGAGGTGAAATTGTGAAAACGAAGTCAGCAGCGTCACGGAGCTTTCATCCTAACGTCGTTGCCTGCCGTTCTTCTCACATCCGCGATTGACGCGGAATCGGGGAAACGGAGAGTGTCTCTGGTGAATTTTTTTTTCTCGTCTCCTTCCGTCTCTCTCCGTACTACCGAGGCAAAATTAAGCGTCGCGACGACTCTTGGTTCGGGTCAGCGATGCTTGCGCATCGCGCAAAGGTTCCTCTCGTGGACCTTCTCCTCCTCTCTTGGGAGCCGGGATTACCGGATTCCCGGAAGGCAACCGCCGTCACCGTCACGAGGATAATTCACTGCGCACAATGGCTCGACGCTTCTCTAGGTGTCTAGATAACGCGTGAACCGGTAGCTCTCGTCGCGGTGAGATGGGAAATTTTGGAGGGAGAGAGAGACTCCTCGCCGCCTCCGGGACCCGGTGGGTGCTTATTGTCCTTTACGACAATTGCCCGGTGGGAAGGAACTCGGCGGACCCGCGTAAAACCAAACAGCCTACGTATTTTGCCCATCAACACGTATTACGTCACGAACATACGCCTCTGGGTCCTAATCAGGACGGGGATGTATCATGTCCGTTCCTTTTCCGCTACAACCACACATCATCCCACGGTTCGGCCTGGGGAAGTAACGAAGGAAGGATCACCGATTTGGGATCTAATTTCACCCCCTTTTCTGCAAGCCCCAAGCTTTACTCTCTTTGTTTTCGAAATAATTGTTTCTGTCAACTGTTAACTGCAGTTTTCCGAACCGTACACGATATCATTTTCTTTGTTTCAAGGTGACTCGGGCCGGGTTTAGGCTGTACAAGTTTCATTTTCTGGGATAAAAGTGTGCGATTTCCTTTTTCATTCAGCCATTCTCCAATTTTATCGACTTCGTTTCGTATACCGACTCCATTCGCTTTTTCTCCGAGTTTCTGACGTGTGCGAAGACGCCGATCATTTGCTCAATCGAAGAAATAGTGCTCGACGTTCGGCAGATCGGATGGCATCCTTCTTCGCGCGTTCTATAATATATTAACATCGTCTGTTTCGCACGACGAATTGATTTCGTGAGTAACGGCAATCCGTACCGTTACGTCGTTTGGAAACCCAGGGTATATGTGTTTGTATACGTATATATCTTGTCAATTCGAGTGATGAAACTGATGCGTTACTCAGGCAAAGCGGGCTCGGCGAGGCTTGACGCTCCCCAAATTTCACGGCTTCTCAAGTCTTCGTGGTTGACACGATCGCGGCACGCGGAGCGTTTAATAAACGAGCTTCGAGGATCCAGCGATTGACTAAAAGCGGCTGAGGTGATCAATTTCTGTTTCCAAGACACGCTGAATCTACACCGACGGCATTTCGACTCTCGAAACGACGGCCTTTTTTTCGCATCCAGTCCCAGGTTTTCAGGATCCTTGATAATCCTGCTTATTGTTTGGGTACAGGTATCTGCATTCCCAATTTTTGATTTATTTACCGTGCGAAAGAAGGGCGGCAGAATAATGGCTCGAGTTGCTTTTCACCCCATTTTCCACTCTCTCTCTCTCCGTGTTTTGCCTTCTTATACAACGTTTCCAAAGCGGGGGGACGCGCATTAAACGTTCGACGTTTTCTCTGAATTTTCTTTATCTTCTTTTTTTGCTTCTTTCTCAAGTCCTTCTCGCATCTTGATAAATTGATTCGCGAACGAAACGAGCCGTCGTCACGTTCGAAGAATAAAGTTTTCACTGTCGCGAATCTGCAGCTTTTGCATTATGCAAAATACTTTAAGCCGTTGAAAGTTCACCGCATTATATTTTGCATCAGCAAAAATATCCAACTCACTTGATAAAATTTCGAATCATACAATTGCCGTTTTCCTCCATTTTTCATTCATCAAATTAATTTAGCGTCGAACCCGAAGTTTTGCACAAACTGAGAAGACTAAAAATCATTCAACGTCCCATAAAAATTTCCATCGTGTCCGCGACTAATCGATTAAAATATGAATAGTAAAATTTCTCTCAACATCAAAATTTCATTACGTTATTCCGTAAACGTTTTTGTTTCTTTTGTTTCTTTTTTTATTTTCGACAAATTTTCCCTCCCATTGATCATGGAACACTGTTCTTTTTTCATTTGATTTTTTCACCACCGCGGTTTGCGCACAACATAAAAGAGGCTGAGTCCAATTGAGCATGCAGGGCACAGTGTAATTCGTGTTTTTCTTCAAGGCAATGTGATATCTCAATCGTTACCCCCCGTTCCGTCACATACGCGTTGACGGATCGCAAATTCTACCCGTCTGTTGGCGTAACTGCTGGCTGGTTACGGTGGTCTGTGAGAAATTCCCGTAGGAAGAAATGATTTCCCAAGAGTCTTTCCGCATACGTCGAAGACAAACGTGCGTGACCGCCCTGAGCCAAGTGCGACGTTTCCCAGGACTGAATACGGGGAACCATCCCCCATGAAACTCTCGTTATATAATATACGAATACAAGACGTATGATACAAGAATTCGTATGGGGTATTTCGGCCGTTCGAGAATCGGGACTCCGTCTGACAGGGAAAAGGAAAGGAACCTCGAAGATGCGGAATAGACGATTGGCCAAAACGACAGTTTGATGGAAAAAGGATAAACACATGCGGGAAACGCGCATGAGGTGAGGAAAATACGGTTGGTATGCAGGGGATCTACGGGTCAACGACCTAGATTCGGGGAATTCGAACTACCCGAAATACTCTGGTTCCGAAAAATTTTCCGATCTGGACGATGTGCTCTTCAAGGTTTATCTTCGAGAAATCCCTCGCTCATAATTCGATGCAACGCGACGGTCATTTTATTGACAAGAGCAACGATTTTTAAGAATATTGAAACGAAGTATCGGTGTCTAAGCTTTCGTTTATAACCCCAGTATATTCGACTTTCAAATATTTTCGTACTCAATAACAAATATAACAATTTAACAAAAACTCAAATCCCGACAACATTGTAATGAAATTAATAAACAGTGCCAAATTATCACCAGCAAATATCCTCAAGACCCCGAATCAAGATCGACGACGATTCATATTATTCATATTGTCTCTTACCGGTAAATGAAAACCGAGGCGACCACGAGTCCAACGACGATAGAGCTGAGAACTATGGAGAGAATCGCGTATCCCGGAAGAGCTGGAAATGTGTAGAAGAAAGAAGCAAATTAATATCAGCGAGAAGAGTAAAAGAAACATTGAAACATTCGCAAAGTCAAAATTAGCCGGAACGATTTTTGCGCCGCGTGTTCGTTATCGACATACACACACATGTATCCGTATATATATATATATATATATATATATATATATATATATATATATACATGTATATGCGAACTTACAGTTGTCCGGGCAAAGGGTTCCGTCAAAACCACACGTCGGCGTGTCTGGGGGTGGTTCCTGCCTCTCTCCCGACCAGTGGATAGATCGCCCCGGAACGTACTCGAGGCTCTGATTTGCCCCGTAGTAATTTGCGACGATCTGAAAGCACAAATGTACAGGTGAAATTTTATTTCGTTTATACCCTTTTCTCTCTCTCCCTCTAGCTTTTTCTCTTCGCAGTGATTCTATCTGATCGTTCTTTTTCTTCTTCTTCTTCTTCTTCTTCTTCTTGTTCTCTCTATCTTTTACCTTCCACGGAATATGGAACACTCCCGGGATTCGTCCGATTCAATTTCATTTCTACAATGCGTCGAATCGTGTTCGGCGTGCACGATCCACCTCTTGAGAAATATACCTGTAGTCGCTGAAGCGGGGAGTGAAATTTTGCGCGTACCCTATTTTGCACGGTTACAATTCGGTCGTTTCGTGAATCAAGACAAGAAAGATTCAAAAAAAAAAAATAACAATTTTAAAGACTGACGTTCCGCCAATTTGAACGTTTGAAAAGCAAAAACAAAAGTAAAAAATATAAGCAGCACTTCTTCCTTTTTCCCAAACATTTGAAACTTTGAAACTGTTGTTCGTAGCTTGATTTGTCATATTATTTTCGCTCCCTCTAAACGCTTACTGAAAATATTGAAAATTTGTTTGTTATTTCTGGAGTGCAACGTGGTATAACTAAACTATATACTGTATACGTGCTATAACGAACTAAACTTACGATTGGAAAAAGTTACAAGCACAGCGTATAATTAATTGAAAAAAATGATTCCAGCCAATTGACGAAGCGATTACACATTTTTTTACGAGTTTCCTACATTATATAAATTTTCAAAGTTCTCCAATAAAAAGAAGACCGTGTCATTCATCCTGTATTATCATCACTACAGCGCTTGCCTTGAAAATCCAAGCCATGCGATAAAGAAATCTGTGTTTCGTTACGATGATATTTAATTTGTGAAGAAAACAAACTTTCGGTATATTTGATATGTGTATACATAGTAACCCTTTACGGTATAACGAGAAAAGAAAAGAACCGCAAAGAGTCCAGAATAAGACTCGTTTCGGCTAAGCCGCCTTAAAAGTTTCCAGTTCGACTTGACTTGTCAGCGTGAAATCTGTCCTAGCAAATTATCCGAAAGGCGGGTAATAAGCGCTCTGTGTATACATGTGTAATTATATACGTATACATGCGCAAGCAATTAAGTACAACGTAAAGCAGTTCGAGCGAGAAAATTCGCGTGAGGACTTTAATTAAAGCCATGAAAAGTATTTGACAAAGGCGAAGGCGCGCGGTCGTTCATCCTTATACGATTACATAACACTGTACAAAAATACAGTGTAAGGTGTCGAATCGTGACCCTCGCTCTTTACTGTAGTGCCTAATTAATCACCCTTGAGACAGAAAAAGAATATATGTATATACACACGCATGTATGTATGGATAAATACAAAGGAGGAAGAAAAAAAAAAAAAATGAACAGTCAAGAATCGGCAAAGAACGAAAGAATGAAAGAAGGAAAGAAAGAAATACAAAACATCCCTGTGAAGAATCTAATCAAGTGAATTGAACGGAAAAGTAAGTATCGAGGCGAGAGGCGACGTTTCGTTTCGTTAGATATAAAACTAAAACTTACCTCGAACTTTAACGTCTTCGGGTTCATGTCCAATAGGGAATAGTCTGCGATCCTATCGCCATTTGTATCGATGTTAACGTCCCCCGTGATTCCTGGAGCAGCGAAAAGGCGAAAGAAAGGAAATTACTTCTGTGATTTGATCTCGATTCAGGAATTATAGCCATGATTGTAAGATTTATCAACAATACCGTAAATTACAACCGTATAAATCGCGATTAGCTTCACCGATGAACGACCTTGTCAATATCACCTGACAAATTTGTACAGGTCTTGTAATTTCAATTATTATCATCACTGACGATCATCTGTCAGGTCGGGTAAAATTCGAGGGGTTAGTTTAAGTCGATTATTACACAACCCTTACAAATATCGCGTATAATACAATAGATGTAAATGGAAATGCAAAGAAGGATTGGAAATATGCCATCGCCGTAAGAATTACACGTAATATTATACGGGGAATGTATGTATGTAAGAATGTTTTCGCAATTTCCGTCCTTTATGGAAATGAACTTGAAGTATAAACGTGGGATCTACCATACCTTATATATTACGCGGGTACGTTTTACCTATTTATGTATTGTATATGGTAAATTTGAATTGTACCAATTTCTTTTTTCCCATTGGAAAACGCGCGCTGAAAACCGGCGAAAAAGTTTTATCCCCTACCGCATGTTTGCATGATATAAATATTCTCGGTGAAACTTTGTAATGGATTTTTTTTTTTTTATCCTTGGGATATTTTGCATACATAACATAATACGTACATATAAGGTTAATGAACAGAAAAACGGAATTGAAAATGAACCACGGAGGGCAGAGTAAATTTCCTCGCTTTATCTCATAATGTATAAACATGTAACCTGTTCGTTTGGTTTTTTTTTCCTTACGCATTTACTGACTCGTTTACATAACATATGCAAATACAATTAACGATTCTTTAATTATCCTCTATTTTTGTTATAACCCACCATGGCGATCCGGTTCAAAGTTAAGATAATTATTACAGAACCGAAAACTGACGGTGAATAAAAGTAAATATATTATACAAGATAAAGAGAGTTTAAAAGAAAAAGAAAAGAAAAAGATAACCATGGAATTGAAAAGGGGATGGTAATTATGCACAAACGATGTTGCACGGGGGTTGAATGGAATTTTCAGATGAAAATGGAGATAAAGAGAAGAAGAAAAAACCCCCTCACCCGTTACCGCAGCTGAGAGATAAAAGGGTAATGAAGTGAATATAACACACATGTTTTACCATAAATTATAACCTTGATCATTCATTTTCTAAATGGACTACGTGTCTATAGACGTGAATTTTCACCTCGAGTTTATACGTGATATAGAACGAATTAAACCCTTCCAAGGGTTCGAGTCTTCGAAATCCGGGATGACAATACGTAATCGTGGTTAAAAGCTTTCTTGGTGTGAATTTTCATTCAATTAGTACGGGTGTTGTGTTTCTAGTTGTCGCTTTACCACGAAAATTACTTGAAGGAAGTACGATATTTTCATCTAACGATAAAACAGATTCATTTCCTTTATTAAATTATTCTAATTTTTCACGAATATCGGTTTGAATCAGTGGAAAAATGCTCCTAGATCTCGGTGATGGGAAAATACTTTCTGAGCTCGGAGAAAATTTTATCGAGCGAGAAGCGAATCTCACAACTTTGAATATTCGTTGCCCGGTCGACGATTATTAATATCGCTTAATTAAACGAGCTGCTGATAAGTAATTAATCGCGATGCGTGTTCGCGCGGCGGTTCCGTGATTTCAAAGCGAAAATGGAGTATAGATGTAGAATCTGGAATATCGTCTGGCGGTCTTTTGCGGAGCCAATTAAGGTTGATGTTTAAGGTAATTTGTTATACGGCTTCAAATCCGCAAATTCAAGAACTTTTATTAAAACGACAGCAGCTGCGTCTCGTCTACGTTTCACAGTTAATACCACGTATATATATATACAAGTTTAACGTTCAAGCCAAAGATTGCTGCCGGAGGTGGAAACTTTGTTTTCTAAAGTAAGTATACGCATATACACGTATACATACTTATATACAGCCGCATGTACGTACCTGTATATATTATCCTCAACTTCGCTTCAAATTAATATATTTCTCCTCGCTCCCCGCCGTGGGATCGAGGACAAAAAAAAAGGAGAAAATATTTTTTTGGACGCACGAGAAAGAGCAGAAAAGTTCGCGATTTTTGTAGATAAACTGGTTGAGGCTATAATCGTACAAACTATTTTCTTTCCTCTCCAAAAATGCATCGGTGCGATAATTCTTTACACCTTGTGCGATTCAGTGGTGAAAAGTGGAAGGAATTTGGATTTCAAAATGGGTGGCCACAAATTTTTGTGAAAAAAATTTCACAACATGTCCAAGTTTTCCAGGACCTAAAACCTAGTCTTCCCTGTAATTTTCCCAGTTCTATCAAGTTACTAAAACCTAAATCGTTCAGTTTATTAACTCTATATTCGATTCAAATCGAATTCGAATAGAAAAAAAATATAATGTACAAAAAAAGTCGGTTGAAGCAAATTTATTTTCTCGACGCGAGAAAGTAAACTTGTTATACCTAAAAAAATCATTTCTAATTCTCATAACAGAAGACTGATATTTTCACTTTTTTCCATGTAAACAAATTAAAAATTCTCAGAAAATTCCAGCCTTTTCACAACCCTTTTAAATCCCCTAACATTTCCAGCTTTTCCAGATTTTCCAGGTGTGTGGCCACCCTGCTTTCACCAAAGATTTCACGAGGATCGCAGTGACTATTCTTATTTCGTGATGAAATATTCGATGGTCGGGGAACGAAGAAAAAAAAAAAGAGAAAAATAGGGTTGATGCAAAGAATGGTAAGTGAAAAAAAAAAAAAAATAGAAAAAATAAGAAGGAAAAGGAGAAGGTAAAAAAAAAAATCGAAGCACTCACCCTTGAAACTCTTGTTCCACATCCTGCGTGTGAGATTACCACCGTCGAGATTGACCTCCCCGGGACTGTCGGGTAAGCTCTCGTTGAGGGCGAGGGCGTATAGAAGAACGGCGTCGTAGAAGGCCGTTACGAACGTCGATACCGAGCTGTTGCCGAATGTGAAGTTGTAATTCTTCTGGGCGAGGTGTTTCACCTCCCTCGAAAAGTTCTCGTACTCCAAATTGTCGGGAGTGCGAGCCGTGACGGTGAGAAGAGCCTGATAGGCCTTCTTGGCCTTCTCGTTTCTTCCATCCGAATCTCCCTCGACCCTCCAAGGCTCGGTGTTGCTGTCGCTGCAACGAGAATCGATTTCCCCGTTTGAAAAATCCGATTTCGAAATGGAACGTCTAATTTACTTACTATCGCTCGTCTTTGCCCGCTCGTTTCCGTTCTCGATAACGCGACGCGTTTTTGCGCGGTGCGGAAAGGGAGGTGAAAAGTTATGTTCCGGGAAAAGTAAACAGGAAAATACGAATTTAGATGGTGGAAAAAGTTGCGTAAATCAAATTGTCAAAAGCCTATCGATCAACAGCTCAAAAACTGTGACCGAGACCCATTTGACACTTTGTTATTTACGGCAAAACTTTATGCAAGTTATTCTTTTCTCCTCCCTTTCTTTTCTTTTCCCTTATTTTTTTTTCCCCCGCTTCAGCGTTCTTTTCTCCTTTCCTTCGTCGCGACAAAAGGTCAGCCATCGAGGATAGTGGATTACCGAAAATACCGAGATAAAATTCCAAACGCTCCGTACCTCGTGTAATAAGTGAAGTGCACATCCTTGGGGAATAAATATACATATACATATAGGTATACGAACATGCGGAACGCGTAGAATAAAAAGAATAACAAACTCTGCGATGTAAATACAATTTTCTTTGTATAAACGGAACGAATTTTACATGATATGCTTCTGAAGTAGAATTCTTGTTTTTCCTTTTTTTTTCTTTGTATCGACGGATGAATTCATGCCACAAGTTCGAAGGAAGCTTAAGCACGAAGAGTTTTATTTAATAATTTATTCAATTCGTAGTTTGAAATTAAAGGTCTTCGGTCGAGGGTGTGACAACATTTTTGGCAACCTAAACTTACGGTTTCTTTCTACTTTTGTCAACTTCTCAAGAACGTCAATTCCATGCCGCATAATTCTACCTTGAGGCACATTTCTGTAGGTACGAAGTATGTTTATTATTGTATACGAATACTTATTTCGAAAAAGTTCGCTAAGCGATTGATCGCCTTATTCTCCGCAGAGGCATAAACTCACGTATACGACGACGGTTCTAAATATTTATGAGAAATAATCGTGAATAAGGAGGGCTCGAGGAGGGGGGAGGATATTTGTCAAAACGTGTACCTCGAGGACAAGTTATACACATACGTATACATATGAATGTAAGACCCCTGGAGAGAGCTTAAAGTAAAATTCGCGAGAGTGTTGACCACTCAAACTTTCGGGAAAGCTGAGGAGAAAAGGAAAGGAAGGACGAAAGAAAGAAAAGGAGAAAGAGAAAGAATTTCTCGCAAAACGACGAATCGTAGGATCAGGAGAAAAGTTCTTGTACACATGTGGAATTACGATAGTAACGTACCTACTACTTACAAATACGATTCGGAAAACTTTTCGCCATACCTACAAATAGGGATAAACGTTTACGATAGTTGCGAGAAACGCTTTTGTCGTAAAAACGAATGCTGCTCTATGCGGAAAAAGTAAAATTTACGAAAAGAAATTACGCGTTTCGCGTTGTGTGTTAAAAAATAATGAACGAACATTGTGGGTTTGAAATTTTCGATCCGTACAGCAACGAATTAACGGCGCTGTTATTTAACGGCAAATTGAAATATTTCATATTCAAAAAACTCCCCCAAAGCATATGAAATTCGTTTGTGAAAACAAAGATCAAAGGTGTGATGAATTACACCGCAGAAGAAACATAATAATAAAACTGTCATTTTCTAAAAAATTAAATACATCGTTTCGAGTTAATTCTCGTTGCGGGACCCGAGATTTTATAAAAATGAAAGGTAATTTGAGACAAAAAGATTTCGTTCGATATCAATTTTTTTTACTTCACGCTCATTGTCGTGTTCGTTTTTTAGCTACTCATTTATTCTCACCGATATGATATTTAGACCTACTTCTTTTTAAGTAAACGAAAGGCGAGGGGAAGCCTGAACTTTCACCAAACCCGAAATGAATAATTAACGTTGTTATTTCGAATTCGTGAATGAAAAGAAAGGTTAAAAAAATTCGACGAAATTTAAATATGTCGCAGGGTTAAAGCGGTAATCATAAAATACAATCTCGTAACGTTAAACTCTGCACGGCAATAAGGTTTAAACAAAATACAAAACAGTTTTTTAAACAAAATATCGACTCGAGTAAAATCGGATGTGAAAATATGGTAGCTTAAAAATATCCGAATAGACCACCTTTGACACTACGTGGAAAAATAAAAACTCATATATATGTAAAAAAATCCAATCCTCTGCAGAATTGTCAATCTGTCGATGACGTTTATGGGGACGAAATTGGCGATTGCTCGACGTCGCGACGCGTCGGATTCGGCTGTGATATTGCCCTCGTCATTCGGTGGAGAGGCGCGTCAACGTCACGTACGTCATTACGGGTGGTGGTCGCGTTTTTGCGTCTCTTTGCGAAATTAAGAGCGAGAGTGCTGCGCAAGGTGTCCTGCGAAACGACGATGGCACACCGATGAACTCAGTTTCCGGGTTTCGTTTGTACAAGCGACGATCCTAATTAGCGAAAAACTTGATACGCGTCGAGGCAATCAATTGACAAAGACGACTCTTGCGTACGAACATTTTCATCTCGGACGCGATCGTGCCAAGAAATTTTTCAATTCTATAAACAGTATGTACGAAATGTTCTGTCAATTGGTGGTAAATATTATATAAATGCAAAAATTTTTCCAAGCAAGTATTATTATTCAGAGATCGAAATTTTTTAAATGAAGAGAGCAAAAAAAAAAAAACAAAAACGTCGAAGAGTACAAAATTAGATGATCAAGTTACGCGTAACGTGAAAGATTTTTCTATATAAATATGTTATATTTTCATTGAAAGGAGCGAGAAAGTTTCGCTGAACATTATCGGGAGATAAAAGAAAACCGTCTTTTCGGATGGGGGAAAAATGTCGGAAAATTGGAGAATACAGTTGCCTCTTCAACCTTAGAAAATGACGAATGTACGTACAATGTAGGTAGATGTAGAAGATACTCAGCTTTTTATGACCCTGACTAAACATGAGACAAAGTAGGATATACTAGATATATCGCCGAGATACGACGTTGTTCGTAAAATTTTTACGGTTCGTAAACTGGTTTACAGAAAAAAAGAAGATGATGAAAAAATTGCGAAACACTCACTTTAATACGGATTTATTATACGCACATAATTCTGTTCCATCATTCAGAACCTGAATTCCTCGCGTCTTTTTGCAGACACAAACGATTCATAAACAGCGCAATTTTACTTCTCTAGATAATTGAAGCGTGTTTTTATGACGGAAATTTTTTATTTATTTTTTTTCCTCGACTCGCTTTGTCTGTAAAATATAGTTCGAAGTTTTAACGAAACGACTTCATTCCAGAATTGACTGAAGAAAATCTTGTTGATAATTGCGTCACTATAGAACGAAAATTGAAAGAAAAGCTGCTTCTGTGCGAATCTGATTAATCTCAGGCCGTGAAGAAACAAAAAAGAAGTATAGAAATGGAAAGAAATACAAGCAGGTCCTCGTGAATATTGTCCGCACGAACGCATAATCGATCCTTGAGCGAAATAATTCTTCCTCGGCTTCGCAGATACCGCGGCTGGTTCGCGAAGCGTATACATAGATATATTTATAATAAAATACCTAAAGCAAGACGTCGAGTGCGATGGCAGCTTGTTACCCACTGCATTCGAGAATCTCGACTCTTGTATCCAGACTCCGCAAGACGTCGGAGAAAAGCTGCAGAGGCTCGAAATGCATGAGAGGAGAAGGATATCAAGGAGCTGAAAGTCGACGAATATCGACTTCTGGCGGTATCGCGTTCGTACATAATGTACGGATAACGCATGTACCTTGTACGTGATTTTACAGGGGGTTGCACAATGTCGCAGCCCCGTAACTCGGACTCAAAAGCTCAAGATGGTATCCAGATTCTAGCTTCGTTCCGAATTTCGCAGTAAATAAATTCACCAAGCTTACCGATTTATATATATTCGCAAAGCTGCAGGAATCGTTCCACGTGTTTTTCGACCGGAGTGAACGTTTTTCCACGTACTCGATTGACTTTTCTAATCTTTGATTGATTTCGAATACCAGTATTCTCGTCGACGTTCGACGACGAATTAGGAAAAGAGAATTACTCGAGGAAGCTAATATTGCACGACTTACCTGGACGACAACTCGATGGAGAAAAATACGTATTCTCCGGAATCGACCATTCCCAGTTCCTCGGCGGCGAGCAGAATCTCTCGTATCGTCGTGGCGTTGGCGCACATGACGACAACTGAAACATGAGAAAATAGTCTATGCAATGTAAAGGCGAAGGTAGCAACACCGGAAGTAAGTACAATGAGGCCTGATAACTTCGCTGATTAATCAACGACTGAAAAATCATCTAAAAAGCTTGTTTGCCGTTTTTCACTTTGCGTTTGTTTCTCTTCTCTTCTTTACGTATTACAGCGTGCGTAATTTGACTCGTGACCAGCTGAATTAATTCCGCGTGTTTTATAATGAAAAACCTCGCCGAGGGTAATTGTTCTAATCTTGAAAATCGCACTGCAGGGAAATTAATTATGCGACTACACATAAAAGCGGAAGTTGCAGCTTATTTTCTGCAGGAGGATGGAAAAGTGGTGTTTTCAAGAGTTCGTTCCATCGCGAATGCGTGTGTATGTATGAGGCATTCCACACCAATTCGATGACCCTCGCCGTCAGCATTTTTTTTTATTTTCAAGTATGGTGTAGAGTATATAAATAAAAAATCTTCCGCCGGGTTTTAGATTCTTTGATTGATCACGGGTTTGATTTTTACCACTCCCAAAAACACGAAAACACAATTTTTTAACGAATGATTTTAATTTTTTCTCATGACTTCTTTGTTGAAAAACCTAAATTTTGAGACCAAGATGAAAGTTGGCAAGCTTTTGGTTTCTTTCGCTCGTAGCTTCTAAACCAAAAGCTTTCCCACTTCCACTTTGGTCTCAAAATTCATGTATTTTAACAAAGAATTGACTAGAAAAATTTAAAGCCCCAATCGATCAGGGCTGTTAACTAAAATATTGGATTTTCACGTTTACGGGAGCAGTAAAAATCAAACCCAAAACTCGGTGAAAAACGGCTTTCTCTACGCTCTGCACCGTACTTAAAAACAAATAAAATCGCCGATAGCGAGGGTCGGACGTAGGCCGGTTTGGGGTGGAATGCCTCATATATAAATATACATGTATAATATATGAGAGGACATGGGAGAGAAAGGTGAACCCGCTACTTTTTCCCCTCCTGTCTATGCGACGCCTGCAGCAGCACACACGGAGCGTCGCGACGCTGTCGTCCACGACACAGAAATGGTTTCAAACCTCTCAGCGTATAAACCACTTTAAATATACTCATTTTCCCGCCGCCCGCGTTATATGCAAGCTACACTGTTGTTTCCGCAGTTTTCACTCCTGGCTTTTCGCACTAGTAAAACCAGCACTGATCTCACCTCGGCAGCTCCGCACCATCTTCGGGGACGGAAGAGAAAAATCCGATAAAGAAGTTTTACCCAAAATCGGTAACCAATAAAACCCAAATTGTCAGAGGGATGGATTATTTGAACTGCGGAATAAAACTTTTGTTCGCTTAGTTAGAAACTCGTTTTCTCTTGCTGCAACTACTAAAATATTCCCATACCAGGAACGTCTAAATATGTGCAGCAAATCTCTACATTGTTTGCAGTAAAAACCGAACTACTCCGACAGGAGTGAGATTCAAGTATATAGAAAATTTAGAAACAATATTAAAATAATTGGAGAGTTCTCTAAATTTTCTCCTTCGAAATTCAGAAGAAGGTTTTACAAAATTAGATAGTTCTGAAAATTTTCTTGGGTAAGATCTCCCTTTTTTAATCTAAAGCCCTGACATTTTACTGCAAAAAATTCAGAGATAATTATACCTCTTCAGTTATTTTTACCCTCATCTAAATGATATAGAAATACAATTTACGGTATGTGAGAGAAATTTCTCGGGGATGTGACAAACAACAAGAAATCAAATCTCCGAATCAAAGAATTGTTACACGTAGAGAAAAAAAAACAGGGGCGATTTATGGTTGGGTTAAGAAAGAAACAGAGAAGAGGGAGAAATTGAAGATGCCTGATACTCAATGCTCGGTGACCGTGAATGAAATTCGCTTTGAATATGAATTTCCCCGTCCCTCCGGATCGCGGTTCTTTGGCGAATATCACCGCCCTTCGCTTTACGTCCCAATCAACAACATCCGCCGTTAACAATTATAAACGTTACGACGATTATCTGTCAGCGTTCCTAGCGCACGATCATTTTCGATGTTTTTCGATCGCACGAATTGATCACGTGTTTTTGTAGAAATAAAGAAAAATTTGTTAAACGTGTAATAATTATTAACTAAAACGAAGAATAAAGGTGGCAGAAAATTAGGGAAAAATAATATACGCTCACTGAGAGATATTTTTAGTTCCGGCTATCGCTCGGTCCTGTTTTACTCAATTTTTCTAGTTACCGTAACAAATGAAATTTTTCTCAACGCTGGTAGGAAAAATCGGCGGCTCGGGAAAAGAGAAAGAGACGAAAAAGAACAAAAGGGATTTCATCTCGGGTGGAAAGTTATGGGAATCTGGATGGTGGGTCGAGTGAAGCGGTCGATTTACGGAAAATTTAATCCCGGTAGGATAACCATGGCAAACAACGCGTTTGAGCGAACCAAACCATCGCGTAATCACGTCTACTTATACAATTTTCCCTTCTCTTCTTCTTCTTCCTCTGATAAAACTTACAAATTATTCAGTTGCCTTGGTTAGAATTGAGGCCTTCCGGGACGAGCACCGACAAATAGTAAGATGAATTTTCGCGGCTCATTTTCCGTCAAGATTACATGTAAGTACAAATGATCCCTTGAGGTATATGGCATGCTACCGAAAATCTCACGGCTGGTGTGCACGAGTAAAGCTTCGAGAATGTTTTCCGAAGCCGGGTGAAAATAGTGTGATATAAAAAAAAAGGGGGGGGGGGGGGGGTGTCGTAGACACGCGATGGCGGGAAATTCAAAGCCACGAAGGTAATAATGCGAGGTGTTGAATGTGGAAAGAAGAGCCGGGGCTTTCGGGTGTCTTATCTCCAAGCCATTCTGCGAGGCAGACCGAGTATGAAATAATTCGAAGAAACAATTTCCCCAAGTTTACGAACCGTCGACGGTTTTCGGATGCAGATTTTCCTCCCTACGGCGGCCGGTCTGATCTATGCAAATACCGTGAAAATACGTTGAACAATTTTTGCAGCGTAAACAACGCAAAGAAGATAATGACATCACGTGGAAAATAATAAGCTGCAGACATTGTATAATCGAGGGAATTTAGCTGCCCCGAAACGATCTTTTTCTTCTTATTTTTATACCCTTGGGAGAGAAAGAAAAAATTCTTTTATAAACCAAGCGCGTATAAGCCCGACGATTGCCAATAAACATGTCAGATTATTCCAAACGCGTATTAATACAGGTAACCGTTCGCAAAAAAAAAGTTCGATTTAATAGCCCTATGTTACAACCCTCCGAAGTAACAAAAAATGATATTCCAAGTAATATGTTTGTATTAACGCATCAAGTTATATCAGCTACGATCGTCATGTCTGTCTATGAAAGAAACGAGGAACTCATAATAGCGTTTTTATGATTTAGATTAAAGGATTTCAAAAAATTACTTCTACAACTTGACTACAAATATGCGTTACGCGGGGAGATGCTTATTAAAAACGAAACAAATCAGCCAAAAAAAAAAAACAGACGTGACATCGTATCGCGTTCGAGATTTTTATTCAAAATATACCTCGGAGCCTTTTTAACCCCGTTTTATAGCAACGGCCACCGTAGGACGGGTTAATCCAGGATATTTCGAAGTGCGTTCTAAATACGTCGGCTAGTCGTGTTTGCAGACACCGGCTGTGCTCGTTCGTCGTTCGGGGTGGATTTCAGTCTGTAATTGCGAAACGAGTGCTTCGCCCGATTATTTCCCTGTCAGCTTTCCAACATCCCGCAGGCAATGGCAGCGATTTCGACATCTGGCCGAACGGTTAAAAGCTGACAATATCGTTCCACGATACGGACATTTTTACGTACCCGTTACGTTTTTCAAACCGAAATGAAAAGGCTTATCCTTTTTTTTCCCCCTTTTTTTACAGCGCATGCAAACTGTCTAGTACAGCAATATTATTGCGTATCACGCAGACACAGACGCGATGGAGAGCTTCGAGACTAGAACGGTTAATCCTCGGGCCTTAGCTTATATTACTGCAGCATATAGAAGGGATACAAGAAGGGGCAAAGTGTCGAGTTACTCCTCCGTAACTGCGGATCAAATTGGGCTGGACTGTCACACAATTTGCATGTTAACGAGATATGCTATACGTTTGCAAAACAAGCGTCGGCTCGACGAGGCCAACAATAAAAATTACGCGCTTTGGGATTTTTCGGAATAATTTCTACCAAGTACCGCAGAGATTTGACATCTGTTCGACACGTTTTTTTTTTCTCCACGCTGCTTTTCTTACCAACACAGCTTGTTTCCTTGCATTGCCAAATTTATTCGGTTGCAGCATAAAAGTAAATCCGTTTAAATTTTTGTAACTTTATTCTTCGACGTGAAACGTAGAATCATGTGAACGATAAATATTTTCGTAAAAATAAAATCGACTACCTTCCATTGTAAGAATTGTTAATCGCGCAGAGCTTTTCTTCTTTCGTTTCCTCCAATACCTAGATAAGAAAGTTCTTCCTAGTCCAAACTTCGACGATTCGTCTTGATCAGTGCGTATCGGTGAATCGGCTTACGTTACAAGTTTGAAACTCGATCGCGGTATGAGAACGTTTTTGCATTACAATACACCGGAGCTCATCTTTACCGGAAAGAGAGGGAGGAGAAAGTTTTTCGCTTGGAAGAACTAGAAGGATAAAAGCGCTGTGGTTTTATCTGCGGTACAAGCATAAAAGTGAAAAAGGTCGATTTAAAGCGACCTTATATCGCGTGGAGAATATAATAATTTCGCTTTGAGCAGCTGGTTGAACGAGGCAATTGAAATATAATATTACGTCGGCACATCCTTTGCAATTTTTAATAAATCCCACCCCTCGGCCAAATCTTTTACCGTTTACGGGCTCGTCTTACGCAAGAATATCCCGTTACACGTATCACACATATAGGTATGATAATACATTTAATACATAGGCACGAATACATACGCAGATCAGTCGAACCTCTTCAAGTATCTGCAGAAACACGAGAGGAAATTTTCTTTTTCATATTCTCTCTATACGACCACGTGTCGTCTCTGGGGTGATATTTTTCCGATGTATTACATATACTTATGCGTTTATACCTATCCATCTATGCATACGTACGAGTCCGTTGGAAATACGAAGCGTGCAGTGGTGCTAAAATTGGCAAAATGACTGATGGAAGTTGAGGAGGTATTTTGGCTTTCTGGTATATGTACTAGTTAGTACTTTACGTAACAAGTGATGAAAACTATAAGGGAATGGTTATGAGTCTGCGGAACTCGCAACCGAATCGTCATTTCCCGGTTTCGTCACTGATTGTATACAATATCTTTTGTCTTTAATGTGTCGAAAGCGAGTTTTGATGCCCGTAACACGTCCCTGAAATGGCCTGGAGGGTCGGTTGTGTATCTACTAAAAATAGCGAAGAATGATCGATTTTCGATCGAATTGGTTCATTTTTCCCGATTAATCGAGGATGGTCGATTATTTCTCTTCCATTACCGATGCAAAATAATATCAATTTATATGATTAAGGTCTCGATTATTATCAATGTCTTACTTACGAAGTACACCGATTTCGTATAATAAGTGAAAGATGAATGAATATTTTCACCTGAAACTGAAAAATATTTTAAAGGAAACTATAAATTATAAAAAAAACTTTTCCGCCATCAAGACTACGTACTGAAATTTACGAAATTTGGGTTTCGTATGCGAAGTTTAAAAAAAAAAAAAAAAAAACTTTAAACAATAGATTAGTCGATGAATTTTTACCGATTCAATCGAGTCGATGCATCGGTTTGCTTCGAGTGCGCATGCGTTGCGGTGCACGATGCTTTACATGATTCAGACAAACGGCCATTTCCGACATTGAAAATCGAGTTTCTACGTATCTGCGATAAAAACTACATTACGAGTGTTTGTTCTACTCTGTTTTTTATCCTCCTCTACGGGTCAACCTGAGGTAAAATCCACTGGTCCGATAAATTGACGAAAAGCACTCCACTACGACGCCGGCGCAAACCAGACCCAAAGTACGAAAATCGAATCAAACGAAATAGAATCAAATGCGAGGGGACATCCCAACGTTCGAGACGAAAAGGGCGGGATAAATTTGATTCGACGATGGGATCGAAGGACTCGACATACGTGCACACACATATATGTTATATATATTGTATATGCGTATGTACGTATCAGCAATCAGCAAAACTCGACGTAACAGGTCATACAGGTGAATTTGAAAAACCGATGTCAATCGAGTCGAGGTATCGACTAAAATAAAAATATAAATGAAAATAAAACGAGCATCAATTTCGCGATTTCGCAGTTACGAGGACGGCGTCACGTGCACCACGTGTGTATCATCCGGATCTGTAATTTCGTGTGGGTTTTATCGCATCTTGAGCCGTACAATCGGACGGTTGCTGCAACGGCGGCGGCAGCTCGTTATTATTGCACGTTAAAAAGCACGTCCAACTGACAAAACCAGAGCTGCGATGCGCAAAAACGTCGTAAACGAGGAGACCGATCCACTCGATTACAAGTCTGCGCGAATTCTGCAGCAGCCCCGGTTTAATCGCATCGGCTGCCTGCCAAAATCTTAAGGAAACACGGTTTGCAGCCGCGTCGTTAAGCGAGTTGAAATCCCAAAGAGTCGAGAGTGAAATCAACGATTGAGTCGATTGTTTTTTATTTTATAAGAAAACAGAAGGGTCACGGTATGAACATTTTCTACCCTTCGAAAATCTGTCTAATAGAATCGTAAGACGTAAGGTACAGAGCATCGAAATAAAAATTAATCGTGAAAATTCTGACAATTCTGTATTTTAGCTTGCTCTGACTTCAATTTCTACGTTTTGAATTTTCTACACTCCGACTTCCCGCGATTTGAAATCGATTGAGATTATCGCGTTATTGAAAATTCCGGCTATTATTGCGGCTCATCTATTTTCTAATCTTACTGCGTTTTCACCCCCACCAGCAGCAATGTATTTAAATCTAACCATTCGCAATTCGATCAATAATTTTCAGTAAATTATTCAAGTGTTTGAAATTTTTTGCTACCCCTCCAGCTTTTTGGAATTTTCATTCCATATTTCCCCCACTTTTCCCCATTCGTTCTTCAACAGCGAGGGGAGAAAAATACGCAGAAAAATACGTTCTCTCGAGATTTTTCGTGCATGTGTAGATAGAAACGAACCGACGACCCCGGACGATCGAGGTTTAAACCCACAGGACGATTTTGTTCTTTCGTTCGCGCAGCCGTCGGACTCGCGTCGTTTGATTGCACCCTCGTAAAAAAAAGCCGATCATTACACCGTCGAGGATTTGTCCCCCGAGACGACGACGTGTTTTTTAATTCTTTCATTTTTTCTATTTTTATTTCCGCTTTCGTATCAATTTTGCTATTTTTTTTTTTATTTTTTTTTTTTTCATGCAAACATGAAAGTAAAACCGGGATTCTAGCAGCGCTGTCCCTTCGGGGCGGGTGAAAAAACAATAAAAAAAAATAAGGAAAAAAACAAACAACCCAGGAAGCTCGGCAGACGGCACGTAACGAGGTATTCCACAGGTTAGATCGATCCTAGTTTCTTGCTGCTAAATATGAATGTATCGGCGGTGAAAAAAGAGCGAAACCTGGAAGAATCAAGAGCCAAGAAACGCGAGAGGCGTTTCGAAATGGCTGATTATCACATAGATCGAAATCCTGTTATACCCGTCTCTCTTTCGCTCCGTTCTTCCGCTTTCCTCCTCATTCCAGTCGGCCGAAATTCATCTTCAACCATGCGATAAAAATGGACGATCAAGTGTGTAGAAATTTGTATCCTCACCCATAATAGATTTTGACTAATTTTTGAGTGCAAAAAAAAGCAGCAGCTTTTATCTTCAAAATAATGATACAAAATAAAAAATACCTATACACATCACAGGCATATTCAATTATACGTACGAATGAAAACCTTCTTGTGCTCAATAATAACACTCTGAATACACATTTTATTTACACTTCTTATATTTTTTAACGTTCTAATTAAGTTCCATAATTTCGAAAGTCCGGAATGAAAATGTCAATATTAATTAAATCCCAACTTCATAGTTTGAGTTTGCGAAGTGATTGAATCCCGAGTTCGTCCGACTCTAAATGTTAACGTTAACACGGCTCTCTGCCCACGGCGATAAATGTGTAAACCACCGGAATAATTATACCACGACCATGAATTTTCCACTACGGCGAATACATACATATATATAAGTATGTATATACATAAATATATACATATATACACACACACACAGATATATATATATATATATAAATATACTGAACAAATCGTTGGGCATAACGTGATTAGCAGTACGATTCTATGGTTCGTAATTAAATACGCATAAATTTTAACATGGGTATAATATAATAGAATCAGCTCAATTAATTGGCAGAAATGAATAACTGAGAATAAATCAAGCTCGCTAGAATATATTGAATGGAATCTGAAAGAGAAGAAAAAAAAAACGGTTTCCACTCTCTCTTGTACTTGAAAACTCGTACTTATATGTTTAATATCGAAAAACGAGTAAAGGTAAATACAAAAAGGGGAATTGAGGAAAAGATCGAAGAGCTGATAGAATACAAAGCACGCATCGACGGAACGAAATTTGAGATAACGAGCATTGCTGGATTAAAATAAGGATCGCAAAAGGCGGAGTGAAAACACGAACACACACACACACACACACACAGGAATCGTGAAAACGTGGAGAAGACGCGATTTTCCACAGTTAAAGGGAGCCGTGCGGAAAATAGTGGAAGTTGAAAAAAAAGGGACACGCGACTAGCAAGCAGACCCAAGAGCAAGCAGATTACCGTATTATTCAATAAGCCTTTTCCGGCAGGCGATCCCCATAACGACGAAAAAATAATCAACACGCGCACACGGACGTTCTCCCTTTTCCTTTTTCCTACCACACGAAATTTCGTCTAAGGGGCAAGCAAACCGCTGACGCAGCCGTTCGTCCATCACCGTTGACGAATAACTCGCAATTTCATACTTCCGACCCCAGGTTTTCCAATTTGGCAACGTAATAAAATGAAAATACATCTTGCACCTATATATGCCAATCTTTTTTCGTTTTTCTTTTTTTTGCTTTTTTTTAAATCTATTTTTTACGCTTGTTTCGAAAGAAATTAGAATCTGCCGTATTCTAATAGACTATAAATCAGGCGTGACCGAATTTGTTTAAATTTCAAATATCTTGAACAAGAGGTAAAAGAAAATAAAAAATTTCAAACGACGTATTTCCAATCGTAAATTCGATCTAAATTACAATTTTTTACTCAGCAACCGCCCGAAGAACGTTTTCGATCGTACGATTTTCAATTTATATTTTAATTCAGGTATTTTCTCCTCAACAGAATTGTTCAAGGTAAACGATTGACATTTTTTCATTTCCCTTCTTTTTTTTTGTTCACCTCTCTCGATCCTAAACTTTCAAGTGTATGTAATATGTTTTGCAAATCGAAGCCGCGTAAGAGTTTGTTCAGCGCTATGAGTATAAAGAACAAAATAAAAAAAAAAGAAAGAAAAATGGGAAAAGGAGAAAGTAAAACGGAAAGAAAACGCCCGTATAAACACGTTTCCCCTGTCTCAGCTTCGCGTTATCAGAGAATCGATTTGGGTCTATAAAACATGTGAGCACGTCCCGAGACTTGTAACTACTAACGTGTTCGCTTACCCTTAATAAATATTATCTTTCCGAATGTAAGCGGAGAAATTCAGTTAGTTCATAAATTAAATTAGCCGTGTACCGCCGCCCTTCTAACCTCGTAACCCGCGTAATTCATATTATATGTACCGCGAGGCGACGTGCTTTGAATTGAGGTAGAACAATAATCGTAATTCGCTGTCGTAGACCAGGCGTCATTTGTAAAATAAGCGTAATTTTTGAATTTCGTACTTCAGGATGAAATCGGAGCATCGAGAAATTCCATTATTTCTAACTTTTCCAGCTTTTCCTGCGTCAGGATTCAATTATTTACCTGTCGTTGTTTGACAGGTAATTCGATGTTTCGGAGTAGCGAGAATTTCGTTATTCCAAACCCCCAAGTTGCCGATAAATGTTGAAAAAGATTAAGAAAATAAATAAAATCAAGCGAAAATATTGAACAATATCGATATTCGACTACCGCTCGTCGTTCGGTGTTTTCAGTATTTCACTCGTAACGTAATTCCAGTTTCGTATAACCTGTCTAACGGCTGGATACCACCGAGCGAGTAGTATAAACGTTTCCTCGACGTCGTAAAAATCGAGTCTGGTTTACGGGATCAACGTGTCGAAAGCCGAAGCCAAGATTCGCGTCTCAAGATCGTGCAGTCACGTTAAAATGTAACAAACGATTTTTATTTCCCCTTCAACCCTTACAAACCAGTGTAATAAATCAGCGGAGAGGAGGATTCGAAAATCGACGACAAGAGTGATCAGTCAAAGAGCCGGAGATTGCAAAATGCGATTACAGGTAGTGCGGGTTGCGAAAAAGAAAGGATCAAAAAAAAAAAAAGTAAAAATCCGTTCCATCAACGGTCCGCAAATCCAATTAATCGAGCATGAAATGTAAGAATACTGGGACAGAGACACTGCGCGGGATTCATGAACTCCGTATTACCGATTATAAAGGACGGGGGTCGGGGGGCTGCCATTGGATGGACCAGATCCTGGCGGGAATAAAAGATGGTCGAGGGTATAAAAGAGAGAAGAGAAAGCTGCAGGCTGATCTATGAACGGGCAGTAATTGCATACCAACACGGACAACGAGTGGACAAAACTATTGTCCCATTCAGCTCTGTGTGTTATGTGTGAATTTCTGGAATACGGACGTTATATCGGCAAGGGATGACTCCTGCAGGCAACTCATGCAGCAATATGCCAAGGTATATATATGTATATCTATCGATAATATATCCTACGTGAATTTCAGGAGGTGGGAGGGCGTCTGCGCCCGCAACCTACGTGTACGTGTGTTAGGTTTGGGTAAAGGTATAGGTATACACATCGTATAATATCTAATCAGCAGTAATAACAAGGCTAACGAACAAAAGGGACTGGACTGTGTGTATATCGGAGAGAGATAGAAAGAAAGAAACAGAGGGAAGAGATGTGCGTATAACAGAGTTGAAGCTGAAAATTAAAACTTACCCCAGACACGGCCGGGGGATTCGCTTATAACGTCCGCATCTGCGGAAAACAGATAGTATGTAATGATCAAAAAATTGGAGTTGATGGATATACAAGGACAACGAAGTATGATCGAAGTTTGAGGGAGACGTCTACTACCATTGACGGAATATTGCGTAAAGAAACCTCAAGACGTTCTTACATTTTTATATTGAGATTCATTTATTTTCGTGCAAGCCAAATATTTTCGAAACTCCAACGGAGGTGTTCGATAAATTATTGATACCCGGATGCGAAAATCCGACGAGCTCTTCGTGCCTGGTGTTCTACACTGACAATCGGTTTAGGGGAAAGTTCTGATAAGGAAAATTCGTTTACCATCGAACTCGGCTGTCAACAACTGCGCCCCTAACTTCCTTAGCTAATCGTGGCTGACGTGGAAATTCTCTTGACGATTTACTGCGACTGAGCTAATTTTCACGAGCCCGAGTTCTTCGCGCTTTCGAAATCGCATCGCATCCCAGTGCCGAGAATAGAAAACACCGTTGAAAATTAAGGTCGAGGGATGTATCCACGAATTACTTGCTTACTTTCTACCTTGGGTGTTTCATTTCGGTTCATCTTTCTTCTCGCCACAGACGATTCGCAAAAACCTCGATGTGGTAAACGAGACTTTGGAAGAAATAAGAATAGAACAAAAAAAAAAATAATAAAAAAAATTTCCCTCCTGTGCTGCAGCGCCGATCCTTCTGTTTCTGAGAAAATCGTTATTACACCTATAACGCCTAGCGGTATAAAGGTTATTTGTTTTTTCGTCCTCTCGCTTTATTTTCTATACGCGGTTATAACGTGCCCTCGCAATAAAATTCCGGCTCCAGTCTGTAAAAAAATCCCGGGCGGTTCGTGTATCTCTACATTTATGCATGTTTCTTTTTCAATTTAAAAAAAAGAAGACAAGCGCGCAGCGGCCAGCTTGTAGCATTAATTAAAATAATTGCACTACTCTTTGTCGAAAATGCCGTCAAAACCCGTTAATCTTACAAAAATCAAATAAAGCAGATATTTTCATCATCCGTGTGACATTAATCGCAAAGATCTCGATCGTTCGACGTCTAAGTCGCGATGGATATCCACGTGAACAAACCTCGAAGTGTATATTTGAAAACGAAATGAAGGATTTCTTTACATCTCTTCTCCAAATCTCTTTGTACCAGACGAACTCGCGCTTTTTGGAACGTGTCGAAGAGTGTCGAAGCCTCGCGGTGTTCTCGCGAAAATTAGCATGAATACGTTTGAATTCATTTCAGGATGAACTTGATTGAGCCAAAACCAGAATCTCCCCTCCGTCGTATCCCCGCTGCCGAAGCAAGAGAGAGATAGCCTATTGATCAAACACACCTTGATTGCGTACGAGAAATCCCCGAGGGATTGGTTCGACCACAGTGACTTTATAAGTTGTCGCTTTGCGGCTGTTGAATAACTGGAAAAACTTCAGTCCGCCCGAAAGTCAGTGTGATTGTTAATCGAAACGAAGGTTGCTCTTTGATAGATATGTTATTTTACTCTTATCCCTCAAGGCGCGAAAATAAACAATCGTCCGTGTAATGTAAACGCCTTCATCTACCCGGATATAATCGACTTCGCGTTGTAATCGTTCACCCCTGAATAATCCCGATGACTTTGAAAGAGTTTGTCAAAAGTTGTTTTTTACGACGGGTAAATCAGATGCGCCATTTGTGCATCTCTGCATCGCAAAATTCTGCATTTCTTACTTTGACTCGTTAGTCGTCTCGGTCGAGAAATCAGATCCGAGAGATCTGACTGAGTTTTGAACAGAAGTCTCAGAAACTCGGTACACGGTTGGGAAAGAAAATGTCCCAGCAGGTCCTCTAAAATTTTTTGGCTTGATGTAACAATATTTAATGTATCATGAGGCAAAGGAAAGTAAAGCAAAAATTACAAATTCAATGTTTGAGTGACCACTTACATATTAAAATTGAAAAACTTTGTGCCGTATTCACTGACATAAATGTTAAGAAATAACACAAATATAAAGTGAACCTGCTGGGACATTATGTTCAAGTTAAATTTTTCTAACAACCTACTTGCCACTCGAGAATAACCAAAATTGGTTCAAACTACGGCTATGACTGATACTTATACGACCAAAACCGTTTCCTCTACGCTGAGAGTAAAAACTCGACATTTTCCGAAGAATGGAAAAGAAAAGATTCAGGGTGACTTTTGGGAACAACTATGCCAGCCAATACAGGGGTGCATGGTTCGCTGCATTAAATTTGCGTATCTCCTTTGTTGAAAAAAATAATGACACACTTGGATAAGAGTGCTCTCGCTCTCTTTCTCTTTCTCTTTCTCTTTCATGTAAATCTGGGCCAATGGAGAAGGACGGGGAATTGGATCGTGCCAGGGTGCAAATCGTTGTCCCAACAATCACCGGCGCGAGTGAGTGTGACTCGCGTCCTTTGGCTAACGAGCCTCGAAATTCCTGTCGTGGTTGGGGGTGAAAGGTGGGAGGGTGGGAGTAAAAGTGCAGACTTACTCCTTGCGTTATTCGCTAGGGACTTGAGGAGCTGCCGGTAGTCCTTGGGAGTTGCGGTTTCCTGGTTGAACCCCTTGTGGACCGAGGACTGGTTCAGGGCTCTGAAGACTGCGCTGAGGGTGAAGTGACACTCCGAGTTACCTCGGCTGCTGCTCATCTCGTGATTGTGGTACAAAAGCCCGGCCACCTTCCAGCCGAAACCCTGGAGTATGTAGCGCAGCGCGTCGCCGACGAGACTGTGCGAGCCCATCATCCTCGTCAGCGTCGGGTAGTGCTCGTCCTTGTGGCGGAAGGCGTCGGCCTGGGCCCCGGCCGTCAGGACCGGGATACCCCAGGCCCCGGCGTACCTCGCCACGGGCGCGATGACGTAGTCGCAGACCGGGCCCAGAAACGCGTCTGTTTGCCATTTTGATTTATTATTACCGCTTGTTTGCTTGGCTTTTACTTTTTGACCCACTCCGTTGAACGCTCGAGATATATCACCGTGTGTACGATTCGAAAATCATCCGGAAGTTGACCATTCGTGAATTCGAAACACTTTTTGACGAGTATCAAGATATGGATTCGAGTCTGCAGGTTGGCTTATGAAAGGAACTCAAATCGTATCGTAAGTCGACGGAGACTTGACCGCCTTTTTAAATAAAATTATCCGATACCACCTGACTCGTCCCGCCTTCGCACGGATGGACTAATTGTAAGATCCAAGGTGAATGTACATTATTTTATTACAGATCTGCCCGATCTTGAAAACGAATCAATCTCTTGGTGTTGAATGTTAGGTTACACGTTCAGTTCCACGCGAAGATGGAAGAGATTCGGTACCAACTGCATATTGCGAGTCTCTAAGTAACGAAGTAGAGAAGTTATTATTCAATTCTGACTTTGACCGTTGCAGTATATTTACACACTACCAGAGTACGTTCATCATACGGGACTATGCGCTCTTTCCGTTGATCAGATATCTCGGGTTATGATCTGAGAGTAGTAAAAAGGACGAAGTAAAGAATAATAAGCAGGCAAGAGATAAAATGTAAACGGACGATACGGAGCCGTCGTTGCGAACGTCCGTCGACCAATACACGGATACCTATTTTCCGATTCCCATAGAGCAGTCCCGTACGTGGGTAACGTGCAGTTACCTCGAGAAAGGTCCTCGAGTCGAACACTTGACCTGTGACATCGTCAAATCGCGTTGCACGAGGCGATAAAAGATTCCATTAAATTCTCTACGTAGAATTGGACGACCGCTAGTTTCACGTTATTTCGAAAAAGTTCTAGCGAGGTCCGGTACGCGAAACCAGCAACAACTTGAAGTCGAGATGCCCGAAACTCGACGCCTGCCTTGCGTCTCCCGATCATCGTTGATGCCGGGAACTGACGTTCTACGTCTGGTTGAATTCTAAATTGACGCGTGATCAAACGATCTCTCGCACATGGAATGAATAGGGAGAGTTTCGAAACGGGGTCAAGTATTTTACTGGATAACCGGTGAGAAGTACAAATCCAAGGAGAGGTTAACCGTTCGATTCACGTACAACAAATACCTGAAGAGATACACAATTATCTCCTTTTCGAATATCAATAGAAACCTCCGGGGTTTGTAAATTCAAAATTACCCAAGTTCCCTGAGAGATGATTGAAACCTGAACTTGGTGTAATTGTCCTCCTCTTTAAAGGGGTTGGATTGAGAAGCAGACGAGGAAGCTGTCGACAGAATTTAACGATATTTACAACCACGGTAAAGATACAGGATTCTCGCACGCGTAGATGGAAAGTAAATTTAACGACTTGCGTCGCCGTTTGTCCAAGTGGGAAATCCACGTAGGAGGAAACGAGTGCTTTGAAAGGTAGATTTTTCGTACACCGTACGCGATGTAAAGTCGGCCTGTTCGGCTCTGTAGACAGATTTACTAATTTGCTAATTGTGTCCCCGGTAGGCGTCAAACAAACCCGTTACAACGTTAGAAGCACCCTTCAACCTGACATTAATTAACGTTGTTTCACTAAAATCCCGCGAGAAACCTTAATCCGAGACCATCGCCATCAAAGCGGAAACGCGATGGTAAAAACCAAAGGCTGTAGCGAATAAGCCTGCGGATCACGGATATAAACTCGCGTGGTGACTAATGTGCCGTTATATTATTCAATGTTATTCGAGTTGATTGATCCGTACACGTGCAAAAGCGGGCACGTTTTTGACCCCCATAAATAGTCGGGTGAAAATCGATGGAGCGATAATACAGCACGAGTCGTATGGACAGGTAAAGCCGTTTATACAGCCAGACCTTATCGGTTAGGATCCGTTGAACGGTTCGAGCTGAAGCCTGGTTCGTATAAACGCTCGAGAATAGAATATCTGTAAGAATTTTCTATTGATCCGGGCGATGAGTTACGAGGATTGGCACTCGTAACCTTGATGCTGTCTAGTCGAGGTGCAGCGGACCAAGAGCGAAGACTGAAAGGAGAGAGGTTCGGTTCTCTTCCGATCGCGTTCGGAATGCCAAAGTTGTCTACTGGGTTACGAAATACCCAGGCGTTACACGATGAACCGCACGCAATTCGCAGGCGTCAACGAACCCGATACCACAGATATTATTTTTCATGGTCACGCACCGTATCCCTCCAACGTTCACGAACGAACGAACGAACGAACAAGCCAACCAACCAACGACAAGTTAATTATATTCATTTGTCAAAGTCCAACATCAGCTCAGTCAGATGTCGCCCACAGCATCGCCCGATTTAGGATTCGTCTCTTCCTTCCACCGGAGCCCAAGTGATTTGCTTTGAACGATTTGTTTCCAAAGTAAGACGTCCAGTGACCGTCCAACGCAACCGGAAGACCGAAGTCCCTCGGGTCGGCGACGTCTCTTCGCCCCAAAGAGACGCGTACAACCCGAATGCTTCAGCCGACTCGATGCACGGCTGAACGAAAATAACTAAATTCCAGCTTGAAAACTTTTCATCTTTTCACTTTTCGGCAGGTTGTTTTTGTCTCGCCCACAGCGAGAGGCGGATTAGCGTGCGTGACGTTGGAGTCCGATGTGCCCGTATGTAACGGCGAGTAGACTCTGCCTAGTCAATGAGCTTCTGAACCGAATAATACCGACGCGAGGTGCTTTTAATCACGATAGTTTCGCAACCGCTTCGCCGTTCCACGCACCTTTGGCTTTCTGATACTCGACATTTTCCCGAGACCTCGATTTTCCTCCTGACACGCGCAGCCAGCCCTTCTCCTCTTTGACGAAGAGCAACAAGTGTTGTCATCCTCGGCTCCCTGGATCTTCGTTAACGTTTCGCGCGTATCCACCACTGCGAATCGCTCCCTGGATTAACGAGGACGAACCGTTATTGGCAACGGAACGAGCCGCCTCCTTGGACTATGACTTACTCCTGTACCTTTTGTCCTGGGTCCTGACTAACGATTAGTCGCCGATTTTACGTCCATGGTCCAAAGACACCCCCCGCAGGCTCTCAAACTTGTCTGTGATCCGTTATTTACGCCCACTCGTGAAATTGCCGCGATCGCGTCTCTTTCGAATCCGATAAATGACATGATCCACCAACGAAGCAACTTAGTCGCCAATTTCCGCCAAGCGATTTCAAATTGGTTTTCCCTAATCTAGTGAGATTTTCAAAACTATGTTCAATTCGTATGAACTTTATCGAATCACTGATTCTTCAAGCCGATTGAACATCGGTTACATCGGACGTGAGACGTGTTGAACATTGAAATCGAGTGAAATTGAACGCGTGGAACGAAAAAAACTGAATGCGTTGCGCAATTTTTATTCGCCGTTCTACAATGTGTATTTTATTTTCATAAGCGTGATATAATATTGTACAGAAAAATTATTCCTTTCATGTATTAATCAAAAAAATTCCTCTCCGTTTTAATTGGGAACATTTTTACCCTCGCTTTGTCTGATTCGCTCCAATTTCATTCTCCTGTATACCCGGATCAGTTTCACGTACATCGCGTGTAATGTCGATTCTATTTCAAAACCCAGTGTCTCGGTATCTCTCTGAATGTATCACCAACTCCGTCTAGTCAATTCGCTCATTGAATTATTATACAGTAATTAAACAGATGTCTGGCATAGTTGGAAGGCCATGGTACAAGCAGAAAAAGAATAGAGCACACTGTTAAAAATTTCTATATGGAACTTTCTACACTTTATTGGAAATAACAGGGAATTCACCATACAGTTAATTGAGTACACAATTTAGTAAAGTCGAATTACTTTTTGTTTTTTCTACAAAATTTTACATAGTAATTTACGTGGCTGTACCGAATTTGTAAATTTGCAAACTGATTTGACAAATAGTCAATTCTTTTCTACAGTAAATGTGTAGTAAATTGGCAATGACTTTTAACAGTGTATAACTTTGCATTCACGTTGCAACCTTCGAGTAACGGTGTCAATTTTCACTATTCCAAAGGCGGTACAACTCCGATCGAGACCAAACGACGGTATACAAGTTATACAAATGCACGTGTAACAACCCGCATACAACCGCCAGCGGCAGCAATAAAATCCGCGAATGAAAAGTGGATAAAAATTCCATTTCCAACATCGGCCATATACCCAAAGGCGTACGTTATGTATACGTATACAAACACACATGTACGTATGATGTACACACATCTTAGATACAGCTTTCCAGGGAGTTAACTCGGAGATTCCGCGTCGCGAACGTCTGTGCACTTCAATGGCAAACAATCAAACGAAACGAGAAGAGAAGAAGCTAGTCGGCTGCGTTGCACAGTGTGGATTTGATCGGATCGAGCTGGTTCCGAATCCTCGAATCAATTCAAAATCCCCAATCCGAATTTAACGGGAGAACCTAGAGAGATTCCTCGAGTACTCGAGTGCGGGTGATCGATGTATTTCGGTATACGGTCTGAGAGCTTTGTCTTTTTTTTTGAAATTTATTGTTTCGGTTACCGCTCAGTCCTTAACTGTTTTCATTTTTTACCTGAAAGTAAAATAATGATTATTAAAAAACAATCGGTGTTCCGGATGAGAATTTATTTATACGAGTTCCAAGAAGAAGTGCTATCCAAGCAAATCATCGTCTTACGTAATCCATCTTTCCTCGCTGCCGTTACGTTAGAGAGCAGCGAGGATTTCAGTAGCGATTATCGGGATCCCGTAGCGTTGAATAATAAAAATAACCCGACACATTAATTCGCGCTCTCGCAAGTCGGCGGATCGTGATAACTCCGAGAGCAATAATAACCCGCGTAACAATAAATCCAGGGAATAATTATGACAATAAGGCGTGAGCGGGTTATTTCGCACCTTGGCCTTATTCTAACGTGGCGCAGCGGCTGCGATTTGATCGACACCGGCACGCGAGTTGCCACATCTTTTGTATATGTAATTGTAATTCGTAATGGACCGTGGATGATGTACACATGAAACCGGTTCGGCAAAAACGTCCAAGAATCGCGTCATTGATTTATTCAAAAATACATATACGTACGATATTCCTCGCGCGATATGAAAGTAAATAAAAATTCGGCTTGTAATCGCGCGTCCAGCACATATTCGATGCATCGGATTACAAGTTGTTCATAATCTGCTCGTTAAACAGTCGCTGGAATTGAAACAATCGATTGATCGATCGATCGGGCGATAATGTAAGTGGATCTTTTCATCCGTTGAGACTTGATCTTGGCTCGAATTATGCATTGTAAAATTGCGTATGCATGTTTTCGATAAACCGATTGTGAGACGCTTCTGCGAGACTCGAGCGATCTGTATCGAATTCCAAACAATCTGGGTATATGAAAAATCGAAGAGTTTAAACTGAATATCGATTGATCTCTGCTGATAAACAGGCTGTTCCTGTTTTTAACGTCATTGCTACAGTAAGAAAAAATCAAGTAAGGTTCGCGGAGTATTTTCTATATATTGTCAAAAATCGTGTTCCATTTTCAATAAGTACATCAAACTTGACCGTCTCTTTTTTTAAACCTCAGCCGATCTCCCGAACTATATTTAACCTGAGTGCACAGCCATGACGTGAGTTAATAATTATAACGTCATGCGTGTACGTACATATACCTGTGCATACAAGAGGAGCCAAACTCTCAGAGTGAAAGTCTGCGGCAGCTCTTTAAAACTCGACGCTACACGTACGTAGTTGTGTAAATACAGGTATGCAACATATATATGTATACATCTGTAAAAGAATAACGTTCCTCCTGTAAGAGTTACGTCATTTGGTTCAGAGGTCAGTCAGTCAGTAAGTCAGTCAAGTCGGTCTCTCTCAGAGATTTACTTCGGCTCTCAGATGTCGCGGTTCCGACCACCTGAGTGATTCATTCTCCCTCTCTCTGCATGGTTTTATCCCCATATGAGTGAATCGTGTACCTGTTACACCCGGAAGACGGATCACCGCGACGCAAAGTGTTCCGAAATCGACTTGAGAATTTGGACAGACGAAAAAGTTGGATTTTTACGAAGCAGGAAGTTGTTACGTAATGAAGGTATAATTGAATCGATTTTTTTTTATTCTTATCGTTCTAGTGTTTGTTTTTCATCTGCTCCCTGCAAGAATTATTCAAATTTTAAATTGCGGAACGGTATAATAAATCAATCGATCAACTAAATAAGTCTGCAGAACGCACGCTGATTAAAATGTTGATTTATGTAGATCATCGAATTTAAATAAGGTTAATTCGTCGGTTCGACCGATTCGTTATTTAAATATGTATAACTCGAAGGATAGCTCGTACATTAGCTTGTAATTAAATTAAGAACGCGTGCAAATTTGGACTAATAAGCAAGGCCGAGGAAGAACGACTCGTTTTTTTTTTTTCTTGTTTCAGTTCTTTGCGGCATAGTCGCGATACCGTCTGAATTCGTCGGGCTCGAAAAATGGAAGCGACGGCTCGAGATCCGCGCTAAAGTCCGCGGGGCTGATTCTAATTTCGTGCTCCATTTCCTCGAAACTTCCAGAGATAGAGAGGCGAGGCGAGGAGAGATCGAAGTAGGCAGGCTTTGCGCACCTCGGTTCGCGAGCCTTTATGATTGACGTACGAAAATGATAGAAGAACTTGTTTTACCGAGGAAAACAAGTATTTCTCAGGCAAAAGCGAATAAATCCCAACGTCCAAAATTCAATACCGAAATATTACGATGTCTGCGTCTGTGACATGAGGTGAGAAAAAAATTTCAGTTCCAGGCGTCTTGTAAGAGGTGGGAAAAAAAATTAATTCCCGGTTCGAACTCGTGAACAAAGTTTCGCTAACAATCGCAATTGCAGTTGGTTGAGGGGACTAGGCATGGAAAAGTTTCAAATTTTTCCCTCTTTTTGTTCTATTCTGTTATTAAAATCTGCAAAATTCGCAAAATTGAGTTCAAGGGGATTAGAAAGGATTTGACGGCTGAAAATGTGGTAATAATTCAGTACGCCTTCGTAAACTACTGAAAAAACTTTCGCAATTTTTCTTATTTCCAATTTGTTTGTCATATTTTTGCCGATGAAAATCAGTTGTAAGCGTAGAAAATAAAAATTATAATAAAACACAATATTGAGCATTGAAGAAAACCGTGCGTCTAATGTTCCAATGTTCCATAAAGAAAATATATCTATGTTATTTCAGTTCTTTACAAATGCCATTTGATTTCTATCCGACTTTCGGCCTATTTTCCCTACCCAGTCACCTCAAATCCCAGTAAAAATTCGACGAGGAGAAAGACTGCGCGGATATTTTTACTGCGTATGCGTGCATTTTGAAATCGCAGAATAATCGAAATTATCATACGAAAAAAGCGGACGGGTGAAATGCCCGATGACGGACGGAGGGATCAAAATTCATTCCAGTCTGGTGAGAATTGCTTTTCAAGGATTTCACCGTCGCAGTTTGCGCGATGCAGGATGGTGGTTCTGATTTAGACGTGGGAAAATTGCAAAATTCAAACGTGACTGCGAGGCGATGCGAGGCAGGACGAAGAGAAAACGTGGAAAAAAATTCATACAAACATCTCGCCGAATTTCTTGAATTATTCACTATACATTTGCACGAGATTTCGATTTCGAAAATGGTTGGAAACGGAGCGATAAAAATTCCAAATTACACAATGAAATAAAATTCTTCTTCTTTTTCTAACAAACTGGCCTGTGTACGAGTTTCAAAAACATTTAAAACAAATATGAGAAATAAATCGACAAATTTCGAGTTCAAATTCCCAACCTCACCGTGTTTTTTTTTTTTTGTTTTTTCCTCATTTTTTTGTTTTCCCAAGCAGTTTCGTTTCGCCTTCTTCACGAAGGGTTCGGTACAGACGCAGTAAATCGCTGAGACATTTCAGTACGATAAAGTGAAGAAAAAAAAAAAAAAAAAGAAGAAGAAGAAAAAAAAACAACTGCCCGAGGATAAGAAAAATTGTCCTGCGAGTTTATACGACAGGTCAAGTTGCGCAAGGTGCGTTAGACACTCCTTGAAAATATTCCTCATGATTCGCCGGCACAAGCACCCAAATATAAACCACTCTCGTATAGTATTAAGCAAATTGCGAAAAGAAGATTCGTCTAATATATCGCACGTACGGGGTCTGATTGTTTTTGGAAAAAATTAATAACTCCTGGGACTCGCAATAAAAGTAGAGGAAAAACACCAAAATCGTAGCTTATGTATACGTGATGTACTGCAGGGTCGAGGGTCGTCCTGCCACCTGACGTCACGTCTCACGTTATGTGCGCGTATATATATATATATATATACATATATACATCTCACAACTTATGTTACACGTGGCGATATCGTGTCGCGTATCATATAACTATAACGATATAGCTAGAAGTGTCGGAAACACGCGTTATAATGGTCTTTTAACTAGCGTTTTCTGTTTCGTTTTGATTTATTATTACTTTTTATTATTATTATTATTATTATTATTATTATTATTATTATTATTATTATTATTATACTTTCATAACAGAAGATTGTCAGATTTCGATATTCTTTTCCCGGCAGAATAGAAACTCGATTTAAATTCTAAAAATAGGAAGACGAAAGAATTGAGAAAAAATCGTGTTTAAATTCTTGCAAGAAATTTTCTCAAACGTGTAATTGATTTGAAATTTGCCTATTAAATACTACGCGTACATGTGTGTATCGATCTATGCATGGGAAAATAGTGTAGGTATGAAATCGGTGTTTCTCGAACCGATAGAATCGGATTAAGTGCTTACAATTAACCAGATGTAAAGCGCGTAATCCAGCGACGAGAATTTCCCGGTAATTCGAATAACGTCTAAAGATTTAGCTCCTACACGGCATACCTAATTCCCATTTGCGTTTGCATCGTACGTTACACGTATCGAGTACATGCTACGTGTCGACTTTCGAGAAAAATGTAGGTTGTATAATATTATACAAATATTTTAATACCAACGCGAATTACAGAACCGGGTGCAGAAATCAGACAAGATACACGCCACGTGTATTCAACGTACACGTATGTAAAATAATTTGCGATTTTCCACCATGGCATCCCCTAAAAGGTTTTTTTACGTTAAAGCAAGATTCCGTCAATAGATGATAATTTCATCTGGTACGCAAACAATACACAGGTATGCATACGCCTATTTACGGACACACATGGGTTGCATGGAAACACCGTGGTAAAATATTAAGCGACTCGAATAGCGATAAGTACCAACCTACCTGCCTGTGAGGTACGCGTTATGCGGAATATTGCGTAACGATACCGATAATAATGATAATAAGGATTACGAAGATAATGGAAGTAAGAAAATATTGCGAGGAAAAAAATTGAGATTATGCAGAGGGAAAATAATAATAACTGGAAAGTTAAGGTCAAGCAACGATAGGGAGCGAAAGGAATTTTTATAATACAACGGATCTTACGCCGGCCGACTTCCGGCCCCCCGATCGACTTCCGCTTTTTCTACGTTTTTTTTTTTTATACTCTTTTGCCTTATCTTATCTCACACCGTGTCCCACGCGCGAGCGGCGACGATTTAATGACCTTCGATGAGAGACGAAGGATCGACAGGACATGGACGAAAACAAACAAAAACTAGAGGATTGCAGAGATTGAAAACGTTGAAAATCCTGTCGCGTAGGTGTCTGTTACGAGTCGATGAGGTTAGACAAATAAGACTTTCTACGAGGTGACGCCAATGAAACAAAAGCTATCAACAATTCAAAATAACATAACATCCGTTGAGACAAATTTCGCAAAGAAATATCAAAATTCCACGGGACCGAAGACTGTGATTGTAAAAATGTGATTGTAAAATTTCAACACGGCAAACGTGACGATATTCGTTGATAAGTAAAATGCTTTTCTCCTTCTTCTAACTTCTGCTTTTGCTTATTTCAACAACGTCTGACAAGATAAGTAGAAAAACGTAAATGGCTAGTCGGTTTTCCAAGCCAATCTACGAGCTAGACTCTCACCTTATACCTATACAGTCACTTTTTCCACCGAGTCAGCGTTCCACAGGCGTTGGGAACGGCTGTAAACCACTACTGCACAGGGTAAAAAGACGTTAGGTGGAAATTTTCACTTTAGTGCTTTTAAAAAATTATTATCCTTTTTGGTTTTTAACTCTCTGTGTATACTTTTATCGTTTTCTTTTTTTTTTCTTCTTCTTCTCTCTCTCTCTCACTTGCGTCAGTTTCGTTTACTTTTTTCCGCTCTCTTCTCTCTCTCTCTCTCGTTTTATCTACTTTATTCCGAAACGTGAAAATTGGCTCTTCCTTTAACGAGCTGAACAGCCGCCGCGCCGGTCGAATCGGATTACGTTTTACGCATAGCGTCTACTTAGTCCAGGTACATTGTACAGGTATACCACGTTGCTTCTCACCCACGATCATCAACGGGAATAGCCTATACATATACGAATTCAGCGTAGCGAGTAATTTTTCTCCGAATGGAACAGAAACACAAGAAATAAGGGAGCAGATTTCACAGAAAAGGTTACAGCGTTTCGCCAATTGTGTCTGAATTTTTTTTTATTCTTTCTCTCCGTCTCCCTTATCGTAATACAAATTAGTAAACGAGATCGAAAATCCCGGTTATACGGAAAATCGGTTTAAAGAATCAAATATCGAGCATAAAAATTCAATCTCGCGATAACGTAGACTTCAAACTTTCTCTCAAAGTAAATGAAAAATACCACGTTTTTATAAAATTATACGTATATATTCGTGCATATACAATTACCGGTTGTACGGATTGCAAATTTTTTGCATTGCGTAATATTCCGTGGCGCGGTCAGACGAAAATAGCTTTGAAAATAAAAGAAAAGGAGAGCATTAAAAAAGACTGGTTGTATAGAATGAGAAAAAAAGGAAGAAGAGGGGGGAAAAAATGGAGAAAAATGTAATAATATCCAGTCAGAAAAAAAGAGAAGAGAATCGACACCGTATGCGGACAGTCGCGTCAGTCTCTGGACTTCTGAGCACACGGTCGCATCTTTCAATGTATAACTGACCCGTCTTCACGAGAACCGAGAGCTTTGAACTTCGCGATGATGATTTCATGCTTGAAACGTTGTTAGCGGCACGGATCTTCGTCATTGGCTCAGAAATACGTGTCTGTATTTATGTAATACGAGACTGAAGAAGAAGGAGAGAAGAGAATCCAGAGAGAGGAGACGAAGGAGAGGAAGAAGTGGAAATAAAAAAGTACCGACTCGTTTTCCACGCAGGTGAATTGAATTGAATTGAATTTAACCGAACAAACGATCCTCGATAATGCGAGTCGCCTTAGAATAACAACTTCGAAACCTATACACACCTACGTACTACACGTCTTGACAAGGTTGTTCCTTTTTTATTTTTTCTTTACCTACTTATTATTGCCTCTCGTTTTTCTTCTTCGTATTCCTTGGTACATGTTCTTCTTTTCGTTTTTTATTTGCTTGTTCGTTTTTTCTCTTACTTTTTCTTCCACCTTTTTTCTCGTTCGCTCAATAGCTCGAAGTTACGGAGCGAACATCTTGACAGCTTCTTCGCGTGACGTCTGAGTGACCCGACAAACTGGCATCTGGGAATAATTATTGCCTTTGACAGCATCGCCTGTCCGCCCCCATCTTCGATTCGTTTTTATCTCTCCTTTTTGCTTCCAATTACAGCCAGTCATTCGTACGTATGCGTACAATAAATATTCACGTTCTATAATTTATACGAGAATTAAGCGAATTTCTCGGTATTATTTCGACGGGATGAGAGTAAAATTGTCCAATAATTTGACTTGCGTAGAACTTGATGCGAAAGAATAAGAATGAAGTTTTCAACTTTCCATGTCTAAAATATTTTTTTCAAGCCAGACAAAAGAAACCTCACGTATTTAGTTATTCTTGTATCGAGTACAGAAGAGACGCAGGTTAAAGACAATCATTTGGTCAATATCTGAAACAAGATTACACGTAATTCGATTTAGCGTCAATTTTCCCTGTCGATCCCTGGTCGCGGTGTTGGGAATTGAAAAATTGATTTATCGTTAAATCGCGGTTAATGCAAGCGGAAATTTGTTCATCCCTCAGACAGCGGGATTCGAAACAAGGCAAGAATAACGAATCGTACTTACATTGTCTGGCCGAAAGCTCTGATTCGCTTTATTTTACTGCAGCAGGATTATAATACTTATAATTTTCCCCCTCCCGTTGAAATTCATTCGTCGTATGTTATTTTTAGAATCTCGTATCCCCCCGTAGTCGGTAATAAAAATAAACGAATAATGAGCGATGCACGAATAATTACACAGGTCTGCATAAAAATATTTTTGTTTCAGTTGCATGAGACGTTTTTGGTAAATATTAAGTTTTCCATTGTACCGAATCCAAAAATGACTTCCATTTCCCTCCATCGCCATCGGTATTTTTGCAAAACGCAAGATTTTTTCATAAGAAAAGCATAAGAATAATAAAAAAAAAAAACACCATTTTATTACAATCAACTAAACAATATTTCTTGTGAAATTAAACATACAATTTCTTTATGAAATGTATTTAACATTCCGCGTTTATTCTTTTCGCCTACGAAATCCTTTCTTCTTCTCTTTAATACACACCCGAAGACGCTTCCGCTTTTTCTTTCCTCGTTTATTTATTATTTATTATATATTATTTTCTCTTATTTTCTCTTTTCCTGTTTGTATTTATGCTCAAGTAAGAAATCACGTTTGCATAGGATTTTAAAAATCAAGAATAAGATACCAGATTTCGGATTAAACGGGAGTTTCACTCGAAATAAAACCACAAACACGAGTTGAAGAAAAAACCAGACGCGATGGAACTTTTCGAGAATTTTTCCCGGTCTCAGTGCGTGGAGGAAAATCTATGAAAAACAGTATAAATAAAAACCTGTCTCATCGAAGAAATAATAATAAATAACGGTTGCAGAAAACGTGAGGAATATATTCAAGAAAACGGGAGACTAGCTGCGCCTGCATGATGAGGTAAAATTGAGGGTGCAAAACCGTCGAGTTACTCGCAACGCGCGGAGCCGAGCGAGGGTGTAAAGTGAAACGAACTTGAGAGGCTGTAAGAGGATGTCGTTGGGATTGCGATTGGGTAAAATCGTCGATAATAAATCGATTAGCGAGCTTGCGTGGCGTGGATGGGTGGGATAAAAAGTTCGATTTCGGGTTAATTAATCGTCGATAGGATTTCCCTCAAATATTCTCCTATCGATTCGGCTCGATTTCAACTCACTCCTTCGCCTCATTCTCCCCTCCCTTTATATCCCCGACACAATTCCTTCGGCACTTCGCAGCTTGCAAGCTCGCGCGCTGCTTTGGCACGGAGAACTGAGAAGAAGCATCAGCGACGAGTCAATTAATTAACCCCCGGCGACTGATGGAAACGCGATCAGAGTTACCATCAAAGGGGATGAAGGGGATGAAGTTAAGGAACGCCCCGAGCTGCCCGCCGTGCCTGAACCTCGCGGTGAACGACAGCTAATCGATGCCACCCGAAGCATTCGCTCGCCTGTCTATCGGACAACAATAATCGCAGGCTGGGTTATCATTATTTAACAACGAATTTAGCTCGCGCCTTCGAATATTTTTCATCATTCCTTACAGTTCAACGAGAATTTATTACCGCTGTGGATGCAAATGCAAATATCCGTTATCGTGTTTATTTAGTTATTTTTTATTAAAAAATTATCCGAACCACGAGTTGATTTATCCGAACCCTGGCTCAAAAAATACATTGTTGATGCTAAAAAATGCGGAACAGCCGTTCGTCAATTGACAATAGACGAACGTACAAAACCAAAGTAACAAAATAATCGTTCGGTGTCTGAAAGAGGTTCGATATCTATTTGTTTAAGTGCAAGACGTTTAATGCGGACTGTTCGTCGATTTAAATTCGTGTTGTATGTATTATTATACCTTGAGATAAAAATTGCATTTCGGTTATCCGATTTATTTTCACAATTAGTTCGGTTGATCGAGGTTCCGTCGTACCGTTTAACGACTTCGAGAGGTTTCGGAAGATTCGTAATGGATGTTCATCGTTTATGAACGTCAAAAAGCACGATTTACGTAATTTTTCAGCAAAACCAGTCGATTCTTGCAAGGTTGAAAGGTCGGTCAAATTGGACTCCGTAAGACAGACGGAAAAAAATGTAATGTGAATATACGACCACCGCTTCTTTGGATTGAAATCTACATAAATCGTGGTAGATCCGCATATCGTAACTCTCATTATCGAATTTCTTAATCTTACCGCAATTGCTGTAGATTTAAATCGAAAAATATTTTTCTTTCCGTGCAATCTCTCCTCTTCGTAAGACACGCCGTTTTCGCTTTGACGCGTTTTTTTCCCCCCCTATCTCCTAATTTCCCGCAGAAAAACGAGACGCGTGCTCGACTCGCAACCCTTTTTCAAACCCTAGTAAGTAGACGACGTAGGTACCATTCCACGTTGAATAACATCTGTTTATCCACCAGATCCATACGCACCCGTATACGTATAATATTTGTATAGAAATTTGTCGAGATGCCAGGAGTATGACGACGGTGGAAAAGGCTCGGGTTGGTTTAAATTAACCCGTAGTATAACAATTTACGGAGATACGAAGCTGCGGCTGCCGGTCGACGCCGGGGGGGTAATTAAACGAAATTAAGGGAGAGACTCGATGTCACGACTCTGGTTGTGCCGCCGGTTGCTGCAGCTGCGAAACGGTGACGTCACGTTGCCGTAAAAATAGTCCTCTTTTTCACCAGACGCACGACGAGGAGGGACAGCGGCCTGATCGTGACGATTCCGCGCCGCGGTTAATACAGAGCGAAATGCGTGCCCGACAAATGGACTCTAATTAAAATGATTAACTAAGCCGAATGCTGCACACACCGCGTTTGTACGTCAAGAAACGACGCGTCACGATAAGAACCTCGTTCTGCGTTGGATTCCTGCACAGTTTTTCCTTTTTACCTGCGGGGCTACAATTTTCTTCCCACTTTTTCGTTTCCTCGTGCGAGGTGATTCGGAATTTACGATTACGGAATTTAAGATTACGATTGAATTGCGGTTGCATCGCTTCTTTGAGAATAAAAAGAAAACGGCTTTTCCATTCCCCTGAAGCATGATAAAAATCCAAAGTCATACATGTAACGTCTTTGATGTTTCACACGTAGTATAATACACAGGTCTCCGGGACAATAAAGGAAATGGCCAATTTTCCGTGAACTTATGCGCGATCAAAGCGTACAGACGAGTTTTCAAAATATCTGACGATCAAAATTTTCAACCTTTTCGCAAAAAATTCTCTACCATTGTAACATATATACTTTCACGAAAAATCGATTCGTCAGAAAAAAAAAAGTATCTCGATGATATTTGAAAATTCCTGTCCAATGAAACACGTTTCGAATGTTTTCGTAATAACTAATGTTCGGATATTCTGATAGATTTCGATATCTTTTGTTTGTTTTATTTTGTTTTTTGGGAAGAAGGAATAAAAAATCATTGCTCAGATTCGTAGATATAAAAATGTACAAAATTAAATATCAATAAAGAACTCCGTACCTGTTATAAAAAATACAAACCTCACGAAGATAAGGTTTATAACACGTTGGTACCTACGTATGAAAGACTACGTCGTTCATGGTATAATCTTCGCACACGTGGAATATGATGATAAAAGAAGTCGTCTATTTTGCGAGAATGTACGTATAATATGTGTGTGTATATATATATAAATACAGCAAACGAGGGGGACGCCAAGAAGAAAAATCATGTTCCACGTTGCAGACGTAAGAGAACATTCGCGATAAGCGAATGGAGGACAAGGCCAGGCGTCGGTGAATTAGCTATTGTCATTTTCGCCACTCGAATGCAGATATTCCGTCGTCTCAAGTGGCAAATATCTCATCCGTAGAGCGAACATCGAGCGTCGAATAGTAAATTTTTCGCCCCGAATCTGTCAGAGTGTTACGGGCGTGGAAGTTCCGTTTATTGTAAGAAAACGTGACACCGCGATACAAGATTAAAGTGCAGCGGTATTTATTTCACGAGTGTCACACAACAAGGACAAACCGTTGTTACATGAGAATTTGGTCAACGAATTGTTTCGAATTCACGTGATCGTCGATAATTTGTGCGTTGAAAAGTTTTCGAAAAAACAAAACAGACAAATCGCAAATAACGATCTTGCGTCAAAATTCATCTTCCTCGAGGTTTAGTTTATTTTGTTTCTCATTCTTTCTCTTGGCTTCGCGTCGACGGAGTGGGTTGCAAAAATCATTTCTTACACAAGCCTTACGGCGATACAGTTGCTGCGTGTATAAATTATCATCGTCGTGTTTCGAAAATTTCGATCTTTGATATCTGATATTCTAAGCCTTCGCCGACCATCTCCAAGTTTTTTCTCTCACTCTCGCTTTATACATATACGTATCGTACATACGTCTGCCTCTTTCAGGGATCCTGAATTAAACTCGTTTGTCATATTTCTTCAGCGATAAGAAATCCATAAAATTCTCCACGCACATACACACGTATATTACAATATACGGATTTCTCTTCGCGACACAAGCTGCCGTATTATACAGAAACGTAAATTCCCGACAGAATTTCATTTACCGAACAATGATCATACGCAGACGGTATACACCTGTATGTATAGATATACCCGTAACACACAGTTGTAACACGAAAACAAACTAATATATCAAATGTCTTGCGAGTTATGACAAATGTACGTACCTACAACGTAAATCAGGATTACGATAACGATTGCATCTAGTAATTGAACGACTTGTAAAATAATAATAACGATAGTGACGATAGTAATAAATATAATTTAAAAAAAAAAAAAAGCAAAAAAAACATCAGTAATAATAACAACGACACTAATAATAACGAAACATCGGTTCGGACTAGAGGAGCAGCAGTGTATAAGGGACTATAAAAGGCAATTAAAATAATTATACTGGTTTACTCCCCGCTAGACAATTTCCCTCAATTAATTCTAATCTACTTGTAAATTATACATTGGAACTGGTCAAAATTTCGTGAGAGGCTTCGAGCTTCTTGAACCCTGTGTGTGTATATATATATGTATATATATACAATACAATATATGTACGTACAAGGAGACATGTTAACACAGCGTTTAAAATATAACATGTTTTACAAGAGTGAAACTCTCGACACAAGAAGAAGAGTAAAAAAAAAAGTAACGCGAAACGTTTAGTCTCACTTAACGCGTAACTTCGAGTGATTAAATTCCGTCATCAAACGTGTATAATTATAAGGCTGCGGCTCCTCAGATCACCTGCTGCGAATACATTCGTTTACTGTGAAAATAGAAGAGAGAGAGAGAGAGAGGGAAAGAGAGAGGAAATTATAAGGTAGAAACAACGTATCCCGTAGTTGAAATCAAAGAACGATATAATCGTATCGTATATTTTCATTTGCGAATATAATTAATATCTCGGTAGATAAACGATACGCCAAAAACATCCGTGTGTACACGAACAATTTCCACTCGATGAATACCTGATATCTCGAAATATAATATTACATGATTCGACGGGATGAGGCATCGGCGTGCAGGCATTAGCATACCAGATATACCCAGGCGACGATGATCGATCGATTTAATGGATTTAGAATTTACCGAGCTTGACGCAGGGAGAAACGAAGGGGCAGAGACGTGTTTTTTGCAACGCAAGGTGTGCGCTGATTTACAAATTGCAATGAATTGGGCGATAACCGTTAGTTAGTCAGCATATATACTGCAGATATGTCGTACCAATTATACACGTCGTCATCTTTTCTCCGTGTTCAATTGCGCGATTTACCATAAATCGTGTGACAGAAGTTTGCGTGTCTTTGATTACGTATCTCAATCGAATGTGTATTAACGGCACGAGATCGAAATCGCGGCGATTCGTTAATTGGCACGTAATCGAGTTAGTTTTTGTTTCATATTGGACTACTCGTTTCTGATTTCTTTATTTTCTTCGCGTTGTTTCTTTTTCCCACTCGCGGTGCTCGAGGGTCAAGATCGAACGTCTGGAAATCGTTTAACCGTGATGCGATATCAAACGCAATCCTGCAACGTGATCAACAGACTCGATGAATCGACCGCAATGAGGGGATATTTTTAATATCTCGATTAACGATCTTTTTTATCTTCAACGAAGAAATTGATTAGCTTTGTGATCACGAGCAACGTGGACTTTAATATGCATTTTGTAACCGGAAACAACGATCGAGCTTGCACGGCATTTCAACTCACGCAGAATATACATTCGTTCGAGATTTCAATCCTGTACAAGTATATGTATAAATTGTGTATCTTTCTTGTAATCAAACTTGTACTGTAATCTAGAAAAAAAAACCTGTCAATTATAGTTTAAAGCGGTTGTATTATAATCGAATATAAATCTGTTGGACGAACCGATTGAACGATAGAACAAATTCCCTTTCCGACATGATTTCACATTCAATGACCAGATATTTTCCCATCAAAATCTCTGGTATAATTAATAACCCTTAAAATAAATTTCAATCAATTTGTGATCAAAGAAAGGAAATGAAAATCGTTCTCAAAATTATCAATCTAAATCAGCAACAAGCGACTAAAAACCAGAGCTCAAAATTTCCACGAAATATCCACCGAGTGTTCGAAAAATCGTGTGAAAATTGCTGACGATTTTCAAAGGTGTAAAAATGACAAGGAATAGCCGAGTTTTTCCTCGAAAGCTCTCTGACGATTAATCGGAATAAATTGACCTGCGGTCTTGTTGATGTAGAAATCGAAGGCGGCGAGGGGCCCGAAGGTGCTCGAGCACTGCGAGTCCCTGTACTCGACGTTGATCGTCCAACCGGGAAGCGGGCCCTTCGGCGACTTGACGAATTTCACGGCGAGTTGGACGGCGGGCAAAACGCGAGGCAAGGCTTGCTCGTGGTGGGAATCCTGGGGGGCGATCACGGCGAGCTTGACGACGCCGAGGCTGCGGTTTCCGTCCGCGTGAATGACGACCGACTCGACGACAGCCGCGCGGATCGAGATGATCGAGAAGACGAGCGAGACGATCTTCGACAGCGTTGCGCGAGTCATGATCGCACGATCCAAGAACTCTTGATCCTGTATTTCTAGACGATCTTCGCTGCCTGACCGACGAACTTATTGGCAGGCATAAATATACTTGCGGTGAGGATCGGTGATCGGGTTGACAAATCGATCCTGGACCTAGACGATTGTCGTTGTCACGTTCATTGTTGTTGTTTTTTTCATTCGATTCGGATTATCGTTCATGATTGTCTCGTTCGGGGTAGTTTTTACGTTGTACCTTCACCCCCGTGATTATTCATAGCAATTTTACACCATCGATCACTGACGTTCTTCAATCATCTTATTTCATCAAACATCGATTTTATTTCACTATGGAGTACGTATATTTATAGTTTTAGCGTATACCGTTTTTTTTTTCTTATTTCTAACAAGCGTACAAGTTCCCCAATTTCAATATCATAATTTCGTCTTACGATTCGTTTGTATTCCGATTCTTCGTCGCTAGTTGAAATTCTTTGTACGTGGTGAACATACCACTGTACTTTCGTTTCGAAGCACGATTATTATTCACGAATAAACGACGATTACAGGTATTAAAAAATCGAAAAATAAATCACAGATCCACTCCACATATTGAATTAGAATAATTAATTTATTTATTTACGTTTAATTCTTTGCAGATTATACAGATAGTTACGTCACTGTCATTACGCGTACTTGAACAACAATCAATTTTTACACAAACACAGACACACACACGCACGCTCGCAAGTACGATTCACTCGCACGGCCGCGTATCGATTACCTTACTTTAAAAATTTCAAAGTTCAGAAGACCTGACGGACCAGAAGAAGAGAGAAACGAAATTCAGTATCAAGTTTGTCGAGGCAGCACACGTGTAAGACAGCAAAAACGCGCGCGCTCAACAACAAGAATTCATTCATCAGCCGAATTTAAACACCAACACCCGTTCCGACCGTTCAGAGAGTAAAATTGATTCGTTCCCGAACGAGAGACACGAGTCGTAATCCATCCACGCCTAATAGCTGTCACTGACTTTATACGTACAAACATACGGCACACACACACACATACGCATCTTTTTCTCCCTCTTTTTTTTTCTTCACACCATCGCGCAGCGTTGTTTCAGCGAATTCACCTGTTGTCGTTACCTTAATTTTACTTCGGGCGTAAAAAATTTCATCAAACAAAATTACGCCGGCCACCTGCCATCGATTTCCTCCAATCGCGATCGGATCGGCTTAGATAAAACGTATTAGCATAACAGCTCTGTCCCTTTTTCTTTTATCGTTCAATTTATTTATTTATTTATTTATTGCAGCTCTCCCCCCTCGCCCTATCGTCTAATCTGTGTTTTTTTTTTTTTTTTTTTTGGCGATTAGACAGGTGTGGATAGCCGAGCGCATGTTCCGTATCTAGTCGATCATCGGCAGCGACGGTCCGCAGCTGGTGGTTGGCTTGATAGATTTCTTTTTTTTTTTTTTTATACTCCCCAATCTATTTATTCCCTTTTTGTCCCTGCATCCCCGCTTATACCGATTTTCACTTCTCTTTTTAGCCACATCTTTCGCCAATGAAGAAATAACCGAAGCGGTAATTGCCCGCAGGGAAGAAAGATCGCTGCTGCATAAAGCTTGGTAATAAGGGTTTCAACCACCCCGCGGTGTTGCGAGACGGAAATTAAACCGAAACACTACGGAAATTGATATCCTTGTGAATTGTTTACGCATGTTTTATACGTTATTATCCTACGGCCGCAACGACAATTTCACAGTCAACGTTTTCCTCGAATTTTTCAGCGAATGCATACCGATCGGGATGAAAGTCGTGGAGTCGCGTTTTCCACGCACCCTTGCAACGTTTCTCTCCCAAAATTATTGTTCAACTTTTATCGTACACTCGCTTGTCGCGGCTCTCGACTCTCTGATTCGCACGCTGCGCACCGAAAACACACACACGCGTACGGCGAGCCTTTCCGAAACCCAATCGCCCTGCGAAATCTTCCGGCATACTACAACGCGATAACGATTACGAAAACGCGGAACTGAGGGTTCGGTTTCGGAAGCTCGGAGCATAAAAATGAGGATAAAAATCAGCCGGCGCCCGATCTCGAGGACAGGGAAAACGGCTCCTTTGACAAAAATTTATCCCCTCTTCGTTCGAGTAAACATCAGAAATGGACGATAAATTAAATTCACGATCGATTCGTATATAAATATATTACGGCTTCCGATCCCTGCGAATATCGAGTTATTCTACACCCCGTATACGAGCAAGAAATATGAGATAAAAAATTAACGTCAGACGTTATTCTACCTTTGCACTGCAGCGCGAAAATCGTGTTTATCCTTGTCGTTAGAATCGTAAAAAAGCTGCACAATTGCAAATCCTAGCGATATAATAAATGTAACGCGGTAGAATTGCGGGCGAGCAGATAAACGTCTCGAGATTACTTGGCAAATTAATTTTCATTAGCAAAAGTAGCGGGCGTATTAACGGGCGAGTTCTGTGTCTCCGCTGGCAATAATACGCGAACTGAGAAAATGATCTTCCGGAGTGAAACATAAAGCGCATGTCTGGTTCATTGTTTGTATTGAAATTATAACTGCACAACGCTGCGCGTATTATCGTTACACATGTATGAATTTATACGAGAGGGATAATAAAATTTTAACGAACTTGCAGACGCGGACGACGCTTTATCGTGAGTAATACATAAGCGAAATAAACTGTAAAGTTTCGCTTCGGGTACGATGGTTGATCGACGATTTCTCACCAACAGAATAGAACGTCGATTAGTTCGGACGTTGCCGCTAGAGGCGCGGCTCTCTCGCAGAAATATATGATCGAACGATTCGACGTTGCGTAAAGTTGGGAAACCTGGCGCATTGAGGAAAATGTTCTCCACGGTTGAAGAAATCGATTATTTATAAATTCTTGATTCATTTTCTCCGTATTGTATCTTGTTTAATTTTATTTTATAAACTACCGCGCAAGTCTCTCGTTCCTTCAACAAAATATACCGAATATTATGTATATTTCACAGAGGCGTAATAAATTCCTGATTACGCGAACTAATGAATATTCATCGTTCCCTCGCCCTGAAGGATAAGGTGGTCGTGTTCGGAAGGAGCGAAAGCCCGTCACGAGACACGAAACTGAATCCGGACGATTCGGAAGATAGAAAACCCTCTAAATTTCCTCGGACCGGAGAACGGGTTCCGTTATAGACTGGCAATTGAATTCCCGGTTCTGGTTAAATTTATTGCTCGATTCAGCTTCATTTATGATTATATTTTCACTCTCCCGTCTGCCTGTATTTCGCCCCCTGTTTCTACGCCACTTCTATTTCTTTCGCTGGCTATCCTTGACCAGCGATAATCGAAGAAGACCAACCCCGCCACCCCTTTTCGCAACACTCTGTAATAGAGCCGATAAAAAATTAACAGTTCAGTTCGGGGCTTGAATATCGAGTAGCCGGTGTTACGCGTGGCGAGAAGTTACGCGTACGGAATAAAAAACGCAAAAGAAAACACAGCTGGGGTTAATCAAGCCGCTTGTGAAACCGCAGTTGAAGATGCATCGAGCGTACAGTCTGGCCTAAAGAGTTTAAGAAAATAGATAAATTCGCGTACAAATAATTGAGCAAAGAATAATATTTTCTTTTCTTTTCGTCATTACTTTACTTTTCTATTCACTGATGGAAGAAAATTCGACGTCTCAATTAACGAGCAACGAATTTAATCTCACGTAATTATTGTTCACCTTCGTCACTTTTTCTCCCGTTTTTTTTTTTTTTTTTTCTCCAACCCCATTCCCTATTTCCCGATCTTTCTCGGCGGAAATTATAGTCGGAATCGCGTCGAGGCGGCGAGGAGGAAGTTTAAGGGGTTGAAAGCACAAACCGTGAAAATCACCCTGGAGTTATGCGAGGTTACCGAGGACTGTCGCGAACGAAACGGGAACAGACGGAGGCTGGGGATCTGGATTCTGGAATAATAACGCCGCCGCGAAATATCTCGAAGTCAATGGTACCCCATTAGATTTCACTCTCTCTCTCTCTCTCTCCCTTTCGCTCTCTATCTCACGGCTTACATACGCTCACTGGGAAATATATAATTTTGCTCGCTATTTCCTCTCGACACAAACACTCGAGAATCAAGCCAAGTATTCTGCACAATTCGCAGAGCCACGCGCGCGTTTCAAGTATACGAAAAAATGTTTTGGTTGACAGATAATTTTTATTTATTTATTTTTATTTTTTTATTCATCTACTAGACACGTTTTCAGACTTTAATACAAAAGGTAAGAAGTGAACAAATTTTTCAACCGAACCTGAATCGTTTTCGTTTTTTTTTTTTTTTTTCTTTTTTTCTCTCGTCTCCTTACACCGTGAATAATGAATTTTATCGACAAACTTGAAAGCAGAAAATTCTGTTCCCTCTTAAGCTTCTTCGTTATTTTCAGATATAATCACAATCTATCACACTCATGCACTTATAAAATACCTTTGACAAATCGCCTGAGTAAAGTTTCTTTGGAGCAATAAAACGGCGAAGAAGAAGTGATAAAAACACCGATTGACTGCACAGATACTTTTTGCCAATTACAATCAGTTTTGCACTTTTCAAACTCGCGTATATCGCGGCTCGAAGATGACAGGAGTGACTAAATAATTCACAAGATTGTAATTTCATGTTGATAAGAAATGAATTTAAAAAAATTACAATTTCTCGAAACACGATGTAACGAAATCGAAGATCTAAATAAAAATCACTTGTTTATCCAGGTTTAACTTCGAGCCAACGACACGAGGATAAAAAACCGTGAACACTATTCCGATATCTCGCCATTTGCGACAAAACAAACTTTCATTGTCGCATTATATCGTACAAAAAAAAAATAAAATAACAAAAACACGCTTATTTTTCCATCGTTTCTGTGTTCCGTTTCTTGGTTTTATTTTATTCATACAAATACATATGTGTATATATATAAAAAAAATAAAAAAAAAGAAACCCGCACTTCGTTTCAACCCCCGATATACGAGAATTAAGAATAAAATCAAACTTCAACCCCGTGTGACGGATCTGTCCCTTTTTCTCTTTTTCCTTCCCTCTCTCTCTCTCTCTCTCTCTCTCTCCCCCTCTCTTTCCCTAGTCTTTCCGTCGCGCCTTCTCTCTAAATAGGCAGATCGTCAGTCACTGCTACATTATTGCAGCGGGCTTACAGACCGCGCGGTTGAAACTGAGACGCGGGAATCTCGCCGCCAAGTTTCGCTCTTCTATCAGCGGTCGCTGCAAGCGCGCGACGCCTCTCACTTCGCTCCCCCCCCCCCCCCCCCCGCCGCCCCTTCATCCCTCCCCGCCGTCATCGTCGCTCGTACGCCAAACCGCGTTGCGCGCATGCGCCGTAAAAAGCGCGGTCATTCACTTTGTACTCTCTGAATGAAGCCTGCCGATCCTTGTGTATTATTTACCGATTGAACACCCCGGCTGTTCCGGGGGAAGAAAGTGAGCGGCATTGTTGGAGGCGGATGATCGGAACCCTCAAAGCTCGAGACGTTCGTGCGCGTATGACCGCGAAACTGGGAGGGAAAAGTGGCCGGTGCTCTTTCATTATTCAACCCTCGTTTTCATCACCGCAAAATCGATTCGTTCACCGATTCCGTCCGCACGCACATTGATTGTCACGGAATTCGGAGGGTTTGAAATCGAACGACGGAAAGCTGGGAAAAATTGTCGTTGTTCCGAGAATATTAAAGCGACTCGCGTTTACGGGTGAAAGGATGATGCGAAAAATATACACGTAATCTAACGATTAAATTTATTCACTTGTAGATTTTCGCAACCGCGTAATAATTCGATCCGTCGGAAAATCAATTGCGAAATTGGACCGACCCTCTGGTTAAGAGGATTCCCCTTATATTATGTAAGAATGTCCTGGAAAACCGGCGCGAGAATATCAGCGGGAAATTATAATCTCGCAGGCACGGCAGGGGGAAAATTTATCGCCTACGAATACTTGTCACGAGAGTTTGATGAATTCCGTCGGGTTAGATACTCCCTGTAAGAATTCTCCCCCAACCTATGTACAAGTATACATGCCTATGTGCTCGACAGCAGCCCTCAAGTTTTGTTAGTAAGCAGTCCCGCGAATAAGCTGCGCCTCTCACTTGCCGCCTCGGCGAATTTATATATTTCTACAGATTAATCGGTGCTTGTCGACGGGGTGGAAAGGAAAAATTATCGAAAGAAGTGACGGGGGAAAAATCACCTCTTATTATGCCTTGGCACCACAAAGGATGAGGCGGGTATAAAATGGCCAACTTATCGTTCCAATTTTCAATTATCGACGTTGCGTATTATATGAAAACACACAAACGCGCGCAAACGTAAAAACTTGGTGGTGAATTTATTTTCTTCACTTCATCGTACATGTGTTGCTAAGTCTTAATAATAGCTGGTGCTTGCCTATATCGATGATAGTTTTGGTGGAGATAATTTTTAGATCAAAGTATTCTCTGGCGGCACTTTGTTATTCGGAGTGGCACGCGAAACTTGCGAATTAGAGGGCGGGGTTAAGCAAGAGGAGAATTAAAAAACTTTTATCGCGTATCTGGCAATGAAACGCGCTGACTCAGGTTTCCTGTGGAAATTTCACCTGAGCGAAGAAAAGCGATCAGTCGCCGCGCTCGGAATCTCTCGAAACGAAATTCACTCAAGGATCTGAAATTGGAATCTTTTCTTTCTCAATTTTTCTTTCTCAATTTTTCTTTCCTCCTTTTACTCTCTTTGAAGATTTTTGCATTTTTCCACGTAGAGGAAAGGAAGTAGGAAAAGATGAAAAGTAGAAAAAAAAGTACAAAAAAAAAAAAAACGTGAAATTGCCTGGAACCCCATTTATCATACTCTTTTTCGTTTAATTTTTAATCCTCGGGAATAATGTTGTGCTTTTGATGTATGCATTAGCTTCGAAGTACAAAAAACATCGGTAAAAACACGAACGGTAATACATCGGGGGTTAAATTGTCAACGAGACCCCAACCCTATTTTTCTCGTTTACATCGCTTGGCTTTTGTCAAGATTTACGTATCGTTGCACCCAATCACATTGGAAACGAAAAAAAAAAACAACCCTTACTTTTTCAGTCCACTTGAGTTTCATTTTTATAGTAAACCTGCAAGCTCGAAATTTCTATTATACCGTACGAAGTTGTGCGAAATCCGAAACTAAAATTTTTGATCCAACTCCACATTACTTCAACCCTCGAAGAAAAATCACGCTCGCAAGGTGAAATCCACTCTACTCCTCAAGCGGCAGACTGTACATTACCGCGAGTCCAAAAGCCTTCAGCCGGTAAAAGCTCGAGGATAAATCGTTCTCTGCCCGAAAGCATAGAGACTCGAAAGTCAAACTCGCGGCTCTTATCGACCGAGGGTTAGGGAGCTTTTGCCGGTACGTCCTGAGCTTTTAACGTCCGGCATATATCGACGGTCGATAAGAGGTGTGATAAATTTTTCACAGAGCTTTCCACCCGATCGGTAAAACAGTCTCCTTACGTGAAAGCTCGACGAAATTTGCCGGACGATTCTACGAGCGACGAAGTTGACGATCAGGTTTTATGCACGATTGATAAAAAAAAAAGTAATCAACCTTCGATTTGAATTTTCCGACACAGTTAGGACTGCCGGACTTCAAGGTCAAGGTCGAAGACCATCGAGCGTAAATTCTGTTTGGCCATTCTAAGCGCGTCCGGCGGACTTTGTACCTGATGCATCGTGTAATTAGATGCATCGAGAGCGACGCGTGTAAAGTAATTAGCGGTCGCCCGTGAAACTGAGCCACATCAAAGGGAACATCGAGCTCGGCGAAAAGCCTTTTAAGGTTGGATTCTAGGCGAGTCGAGTCCACCTTGAGCTAAAAGAGAGAAACCACGGCGCGGGTTAATCCCAGGTAAGCGAATGTCTGTATACATATACACAGTTTCTCGAGTGTGTGCATTGCCATTTGTAACGGGTATCGACAGACGTGTTGATTACACACACGCGGGGCGGAGAAGATATCGATAACCGAAGACTCGAGTCATCATCGATAACGATAGTACGGATAAATAACAAAAAGATATCAAATGTATGTACGACGGTTATACTATAAATAGATTTTACAAAGATAAGAGTATGTAACACAAGTGACAAATTATTTTCCAATTATAAGGTGTGAATGTAACCTGCAGAGTTTCTCACGATTTGTGCCAATTAACTGCACGCTTTTGAAAGTGGATTCAAACCAAACGGTACGTAAGATTATACTTGTGAAAATTTGCGAATAATTACCAGAGCGTGAAACAAGGTTTTTAAGAAAAATTTCGAAACATTCAAAGGATCGTCCGATCGAAATGAAAAATATATACCAAATGAAAAATCAATCGCCAATTTTTTCACGATACTCTTCAATGTTGAAGATATTGACGATAATTCGTCACGACTCCGAAGAAGGTGATAAACCGCTTTGACGACGACAACAACAGCATATAATTTATGACGTTCCGTAAATAATTCTGCGCAATCAGCATTACAGCGGATCCATTCAGCTTGCAATTTTAACACTTCGACTTAGGTTTCAGCAGCTATCACGCCCGTCGTCATGACCACTCGCCTAATTACGGTATATAATATATACATATATGTTAACACGCACTGATAATGACTGTCCATCAAGCGAATCGGCCAAATTTTTCGCATCAACCACCCACCCATAAAATATATGTACACATCTTTTTTCTAGTTCGTACGTAGGTATATGTAGAATATTCCCGTGCGTCAAGCGCATCATTTGTTCATGTATTTCAATATATTTATTCAGTTTGAGTAACTTTGCAAACTGGTGGAAGTGTATGGCGGACACTTCAAACGCACGGACACAGGCACAAATGTTATAAATCAATCATGCACGCTCGTTGCGTGACTCAATGAAAAGAATCTTTCTCGGCACAAATAATCTATTACTGTAGATTTGGATGGATATATTGCATGGGTATATAATATATATATACATATATCGTACATATATACTAGGATAAAATCAATATCACTTAATGGAATAGCAAAGGCACTTGAAGAACTGTCGGAAATAATTCAAGCCAGCTTCGACAAGTACCAAAGATCGGTAGAAATTTCAGCTGCGAGGAGTAAATGGAAAGAAAAAATAACACTAGCGACAAGTATTTCAAATTCGACATATTTCTCAATGGAGTTCGGGAATAAAGGAAGGCGGAAGACGAAAAGCATACTCAAGGATGATCAAAGATTCCCTTGAAATTCTCTTTTTGTTAGAATTTTTTATGCCAACAGAAGAAGAAGAAGCCCTCTTGTTCTGTACAGAGATCGATTTCATGAATAACGAAGTACCTGAAGAATCGTTTTCCAAAGTGCGCATATCGTCCGCCTCATCGTGTGTATATGATAAAATGCAAGACTTAAACTTCGCTTCGATTCGAATTGACCGAGCGAGACTTTTTAATTAAAATCACAAAGAAATACGTGCTCACTAAGCTACGGAATCATCCGCAACGCGACAAGGCTGATGATCAAGTCTAATATACCTAACGTGCTTATTCATGTCGGGATAAAATTTTAATAGTCAGCTGCTTTGTAATATTTGATATTCATAAGCCTCGGTAACTCGATAACAAAAAATTGAAATTGAACGAAGCGTTCAGCGTCGATCGGCTAGAAGCTTCGTCCCGGACCAGAATTCAATCAGCAAGATTCACGAGGACGTTGAAAATGGTTACACAGATTCAAGCCCACGTATATCAGCATCGGTATAATTAAGCCTTATTGAAACTCAAGACTAGAACCTACAAATTACTTCGGTTAAACCGCCAACCCGCAAGTTTACTTCCCGAGTAGTTCCGAGCTCCGCTCCCAAGCTTTTTGGTCCGTCCGATTAATATACCGGATATCATCGTATTTCACCCCCCGATCCAACTCTCTGGAGCTCGATCGTGTTCCACAGATTTTCCACATCAGTGAGGCTAATTTCCCCTCATTGTCAGATAACCCGCGTTCCTACGTGTCAGCACTGAAGAAACAGCCGCGAGGTTCGTCTATGGGGGTAATTTCGGGTTCGGGAAAGGACTGCCGGTTGCTCAAAATTTCCGAGTCGGGTTGAGACGCATCTGCGTCTAATTGTTGCCTCGCGATCAACGATTCTCGTCTCGAGCTTCTCTTTGCTCGTATATTCCTCCGCCACATGTCGAACTCCAATTTCCGCTCAATTTTGTCGCGAGTCAGGAAGTACGGACGCAAAGAGATAATAATACGGAGTGACAGTGAGTCTGCTGTAGAAAGTAACGAAAGGAAATAAGGAAGAAACGAGCTTGCAAGCTTGATCAGTCTCTCAACGTCGTTCTTGAACAGCCGGTGCTCGTCGAGACCTAATGAAGGTGTAGCACCAGCTGATGCTTGCCTGAGGGTTTCTTTTTTTCTCTCCAAATTACCCAACCCCGCATTTTGTACAAGGGAAAAGTCAAACATTGACCATCGCTGCTCTGCTTTGAACGCAGAGCATTTTCAAGTAATTGGCAAACACCGAAACTATATATATATATATATATATATACAGTTCAACAGGTCTGCCGACTGATGAAAGAAAAGAGTAAAATCGATCGGAAGTCAATATCGGTCAGGATCTGTGACGTTACGTTCGAACATTCATTCGTCACGTACACGACTCGTCAATGAAAAGGGTAATCTATGGTAAATTAGGCTGCACGGTTATTTGCTTCGAGTGTAATTTGCTCTTTCTTTCTTTCCTTATTTTACAAAGGCTCGTCTCGTTGGACATGCAGATCGGTTGTTGATCTTCGCGCTCGCAGATTTGTTATTTCAATATTGCCCTAGCCATAATAACAATGTTGCTCGTAGAAGCGCAACGATGACATTTTTCGAAGCTTCGTTACATCGTCAAAAATGAAGAATGAATCCGAAATCAAACGACCGAGGTGCTTAAATTAAGAATCAGTCGATCGCACGACGTGCCTATCAGTGCTAGACGATTAAGACAATATACCGAAACCGTGAAGATCAAACGATATCCGCAAAATGAAGAATTATCGACTACCATTCAACGTTATCACGTGTTATCGAGAAAAACACGGGTTCATTAGCTGCGAAAATAAACAAGTGTCGATGCACCGTCTAGTCTACTCGATAGGTAAATATTTCAAATTTAACTTACGCAGATCCGCATTGGCGTGCTGCTGAGGATATCGGATATATTTGAGGGGGTAAAAATTGAAATTCATCATCCTGACACGGTATATTCAAGTTTGTATATATATAACATCGTTGTGGTATAGAATAAGCATCGTCAGAATCCGGCGATGAACTCGAGCGTCGAATCGACGTCAACTCGGTCGTTGACTTCGAACGCGGAATAGTCGAGGCTGACGAAAAGAGAGCGGCTCCGCGATTTATCAGTGTCACTAAAAATTATCTCCGAGGGTAAACCAGTCCCTCAGCAGGTTTTAATATTGAGTGAGTATAAACCAAACTTGTAAACGAAATTGACTCTGCATACTCGAGAGCTTCGTTGTTGTGTCCATAGAATGTAAAAGCCGGGGTTAACGCTTTCACTCGCGGATTATATTCTTTTTTTTTTTCATTTCTTTTGTTTTGTCATTTCTAGCGTTCCGTACCTTAAAAATAAAAAACCGGAACCCTTACAGAATCATTTCCTTGTCTGTCTGCCCGTTTGTCGAGACCCTTTTCCTCGGGAACGGTTAAGGGTATCGAGTTGAAATTAATGTCAAATACCAGGGTCTACGGTCCCTTGGTTGTGTAAAAAATTTTGCCCATTCACATCACATGTTCTAATACTCGCGGAATAACTCATCAAAAGTTTTAGGGTACTTCCCGTTGACCAAGAACCATGAAATACAGAGAGCAGCAATGTCTCGCGGCTCAAGTGAAGGAAAAACTCCGCTTAAAAAAGAAAAACAATCAAGTTTGTACGAAACCCTCAGAACGCGAATCCTACTCGCACTTGTCCCGTTATTCGTTTTTTGTCATATTCCACGGAAAATCCTGATTTTTTTTCACATTTTCTGGTAAACTGAAAAACTGAATTGCGTGACCGAAAGGGTTAAAACACGGGGAAGAGACACCGCACCTTCACCTCTACGTATTAAACATATTACGACGCCTCTGTTTGCACAGTCAATTCACGATGCAATGTTTTTTTTTTTGTCCCTCAGTTATAAGCTGGCTGCGTTTAATATGCCTGCAGCGATGTCGGCAACCCCAGGTATTGAAACGTCACCGCGACGTTCCTCCAACAACCCCTCGACATACAAATTTCGCGTGCTCTCGCGTCATAGTGAGAACAGAACTTTCGAGATGAGGAAAAAGTATCGACGAATTGTGAAATTCGCTGTCGCGTCACGTAATCGCATGATTCTCTTTCAACGAGTCTGGAAACAATTCCTCCCGCATCTCTTCCCGTTGTTTTCCTTTTTTTTCCTTTTTTTTTTCCTTTTTCTTCTCTCTCTCCCTTTCCTCTTTCCTCTCTCGCGTACAACAGTCGTGGCATCCGCAGTCTAGTTTCATTCGAATCGTAAGTACCGATTGTTCGATAAAAGCTTTTAGCTGTTGATCCGGTAACCCGACTTCCTTCGCTCGCACACTGCCCGACATCTGAAAGCCGACTCTCTGCTCACGCATGTTTCAATTTGGAGGAAAACTTTTCTTTTTTTCCATTTTATTTGTTCAGCTTTGTCGTATTATCGTACACGCTATCCTCGACCTTTCGTCACGCTTCGTAAATTTCACCCAGGTTTCGAAGTACATATTCGTATTTGTATTGGCACGTCAGGATCGACCAACTTCGGCTATGTAAGAAGAAAGTATCTCGTTTTTCTGCCTGGCAAATTTTCGGAGCGAGAACGGTGCAGAACTTAACAAATAGAAACCGCTCTGATTTTTGTTTCTAAAGTAATATATTCAGAACAATTCACAAAGATTTCGTTAATGAGGTACTTTGGAATTCACAGAAAGCTTACAGAACTTGATCGAGAAACACGGTATGTGTAATATACGATATACATGTAGGTTTGAAACATTGACGTTAATTATTTCGCAAGATTAGAATTAAACCGTGCATTTCCTTTTTCGTTTTATTTATTTTTTTTTTTGTTCTTAACGAATTGACTTCAACCCTCTTAGTCAACATATTTAACTTCTATGTACCGAAAGTGTGTAAGATAAACATTTTTCACTTTCGTTTTTCCCGCCATGTATTTTTCTCGACGTAACGAAGCTTAACTCTCGCCTAGCGAGCAGGTTTTTTCCATGCATAATACATTGCCGGAAAAGAGGGACGAAAAATTGAGCTTCTCGAGACGACGAAATATATTCGGTGTATAAAAATATCAAAATGGGATGAACACGGTATTTCAAATCGCGACCATTTTTCCAGCTTCTTGGCCTTTCAGACGGTTATTTCCTACACTCTCAAAGTTCACCGAATCGAACATTTCACAAAAAAAAAAAGGGAAGAAAAATTTATCCACTGAAGTGCAGCGATTTATGTTTGACGATGTAGCTACTCGGAGACATTGGGCAAAAGAAAAAAAAAAAAAAGAAAAAAGCGAAAAGAGAGAAGAGAGGCAAAGAAAAAACGGACTCGAGCGTTTTAACGGCTTATTATTCGGATGTTAACAACGTCTCGAGTTGCTCGTTCATCTGAAAAGCTCGATCCACGTGTGTTTACTTCAGGAACGGTTTACCCGACGAGAGAATGTCTTACTGATATAATACATCAAGACTATTTTTAGAAACCCTAACCTACTACTGCGCACGCTGTTCAGGCCGACATTATCAAATATTTCAATCCAACAGCTGCGATCCAACAGATTTTATGTATTACCGGAGATCCCTGGAGCACCAAACTAACGTCGATCCGAATTATCCAAGCACCGTACGACTAAAGGATTTTCACGCAACTGTAACAGCCTTAAATTAACTCGGAACCAACGTCGCGTAAACCGATTGTGAAAACGCGTAACGTGTTAATTCTTAGGGCCGGGAGGCGATTTCAGGAACTCGTTTATCCGAACACGTTTTATGCCTGTAACCATATACGGTCGAAACTAAGCCTGCGGGCTTCTCAAGATCGGCAGTTGAAGGTCACGGAATATATCGTATCCCCGGTACGAATTACGTAGATAATTCCTGAAATAATCTCTCCAATTATATCCGAACCGATGAGGTAACCGTGTATACCTTTTATATGAATCGAAAATAGAATTAAGGCAGCCTTCTCTCAAAGGAGACAAGAGAGAGTGGATGAGAAAAAATGTTGCCGCAGCTGCGACAAAGCGGAGACGATCGCGTCTGTATTTCCCTTTTCATCCTTTTATTCCCTTCTTCGTTTCTTGTAAAAGAAAACAGGATATATTGTTCCCGAAATTGAGTAACGAGTCTGCAACGCGAGATCAAAGTTAAATTCCCTCTCCCGTATATCACAAACGCGAAAATTCCACAGATGACATTTTAGTAGGGTAGGTAGACACGTGCTTACGTTCAACCCCGTAGGCGTTTTAGGAACGATTACGTACCCGATGTAAAATTTATCCTTACGCGAGTGACGAAAAGCCTTTTTCCACGACACGAAAAGCACGAAGGCTCGTTTGTCGTTCAAATGCTACTTCGCCCACTCTTTGCCGAATGTTGCATAATTAATGATAAAAGTAATCGTGAGGAACAGTAGCCGAAAAGCATCGAGCACAAAGCCGAGGTTGGAAAAGGATCAGCTAAGCAGATTTTGACACGCTGTCAATGTATAACGACGTGGAAGCGGTTGAATCACAAGACTCCACTAAACGATCGAATTTTGTCAAAACATCTCCCGAGTAAATTCATTCCCGTGACAGAAAAGTTTCCACCCAAAAGCGAAAAGTATCTTACGCATTTGGAAGACTGTTTGATGATATCAGCTGGATTGAAACAAGCGAAAAAATGTGGAGACCCGGGGAATGCAGAAAGTGAGAAAATTTACCGCACGTGTGAAAATATCCCTCCAATCATCATTACGTGCTGAATGAAGATGGCGTCTGCTTGATCCGAACGGTTGAAAAGGACAGAGGAAGCATCCGGCATTGATCGTGTTCGTCGGAAAATTGCACAAGGTTTTTCATCGACGTGGTTCGGGTCGACGGGTAAGCAATGAATGGGTTCGTTTAAGCTGGAATTTGGGTTTTTCTCGTCGTACCCAGAGCCCATGTATAGCCAAGGTTCGCGAAGTCGGAGTCGATGGGACGCCTCCCCCTCCCAGCTTATACACACCAACCCGAAACCCAACCAAATCAAGCCAACAAAGCCTGTACTCACAGCCTGGAAGTCGGAAGAGCAAACTGCCTGTGGGAGAGCCATGGGCTACATCGACCATGTCGGAGCTCGATTATTTGAATAAACCAATCCGACGAGTAGCTCCTTCGTCGGTTAAGCGATAACCTCGACTTCGACGTGACGCGGCGTTTGGAAAACGGGAAAAGCTTCACCTGCATCCGCAGATCCGATTGCGCCAACAACGATCTGAGCCGATCCGTGAAACCGAACCCAACTCTTGGCGGTGGGCCAATATTGACCGTGTAGTTGCCGAACAATCCTAGCTGGAAAGTTTTGGTCAAACCTCCGCGGCTAGCTCGCTCCTTTCGTCGAGCCTGCAGCAGCGATTCGGGATCACGATTCACGAAAACCACTTTGCAAGGGCTGCGGCAAACAATGCGAGTACCCTCCGTGTTTTGCCGTAAATTAAAGCGTACGCGGAGGTTCAATTACCGATATAATACAGGTAATAACGCGGGGTCTTAACGGGGATTTGATGAGCTTTGAATGAGAACGAGCCGACCAAAGGCGCCAACTTTATTACTGGCCACTAAATAGCGCGAACCGTTTTTCCTCTCACCCGACGGTTCAATTAACCGTCGTCTGGGTGAAAAGTTGGGCCGGCCAAAATTCTGCGGGGATTCCTCTACTTTGTTCCCATCGGAACAACCAGGTGTAATTATCTGCCTGATAAAGTCGGACCCGGCACTTTTGACTCGTTAACTCGACTCTCCGCAATATCGAGGTGTTAACGTCGCGAACTTCGATCTCTATGCAGAGTAGTCATCAGGAATACGGAGCATCGAACGACCTTCGGTATAATGAAGTTATTGATCATGGGATACGTCGGTCATGGAGGACGTAACGGTAGACACGGAATTTCGGATTCTATGCCTAATTTAATCCCGATTTCACCGTCAAATATACGACCGGCACAAGTGACCGCAAAGTTCAGCGGTATCAAATAATCCGCTTCGCCAAACTGTACAAAACAATGATATTTAACGGATCATCAGCTGAATTGTAGCTGTGATTAACGTAGTCTGAAATTTGTGACGAAACTTGTAATTAAACGGCGAGTTCGTCGAGTCGAACAATTTCGCGACCCCGCGGAACTTTCCGCGACAAATTTCACAGTGCCGGTATAAATCCGTAATCTGTAGAGTCTGTACACGTATAAGGTGTCAAGGATACGGATGAAGGCGGCGTGATAAACGATCTCCTGACTACACCGTGTAAATTGGAACGTGCAGTGATGCGAACGAGTGCAGAATTGCGAATCGCGGAGTTCCAAGCGTTGACTAAAACCACTTAGAAACCCTCAAACGCGACTCACTGTCGCCTTGGGCATTACTCCGGATTTTCTTGGGAGCGATCGTGAGGTGAGATACGATGGAGAACGAAAAGCGTCTAGAATACGAGGCGAGGAGGAGGAAATTTTTTTTTAGCGTCCGAAATGAATAAATAAATAAAATAAAAGTAAAAAAAAAAAAGATAATTCGGAGCATCGGTAGAACGAGATAATAACGAACCGGAACGAATTACGGCGAAGAAGGTAAAATGAGGCATTGTTTGAGCCTTGCGTTTTATAGCAACGTACAGTTTTCATCGCAATTGGATTCAAATCCGTTTCGAAACGATCTGCGGCGTTATCTTTTACGGCGATAGATCCTCACGGTCGCAAAAACTTTTATACGGTTAATTTTTTAAGAGAATAAGAGGAGGAAGAAAAAAATCATCTAGAGAATTTTCCGGGACGGTTTTGCCCTGTTTCTTTCGAATACCGGTTTCCTTTTTATCGCCACAAATCTATATCGCGCCCCGGAGTGAAGGGAATATTTGCAAGGGCGCCCGAGTGTTTAGTACGTTTCGATACATAAATATAAATCAATTTCAAATGACCGTCCGTATTACTGTGACAATAAAACTGCCGGGTTCGCAAAAAAAATGTATACATATTATTGAATAAAACGTTCCATCAGCAACTTTTCGCAAACGTCACCCTCTTCAAATTGTGTTTTATACATGCGACCTTTTACGGGCGAAAAATTTTGCGAATTTAATCAAGGAAAATTCCTCCAGATATAACCATTCAGGTGCGGCGGTGGAAGATTCAAGCTTACAATACTGTAGGAAAGATTTTCAAGTAGAATACCTCGACGAAATATTTATATTGAATAAAAAAAAAATATATAAATAAACACAAGTTCGCCGGTCAAAGACGTGAAAATATTCGCTGAATTATCAGCGCGCGGCAATTTCGCATTGTCGTCAATACGATGATTTTACAATAATTTTAAAGCAACCGACGGTATCCATCGTCATCGAAAGTGCAAGATACACATCCGCGTGAATCGAGAAGCAGAAAGAATGCTTTCTTAGGATGAAGAAGAAAAAACGTGAAGAAATGGTAAATCAATTCCGTCTTGCAAGAAAAATAAAATGTGATGACACAGGAATAATTGCTTCTTTGGCAAATTCAAAAAAACACGAACATTTTCGACGAAAAAAGGGTATAACAATATTGCCAATGGGACGAAAGGTGAAAAAATAGTGCATTCAGAGAACCAGCTGTACGGTCGGAATATGCATCCTGCTTAATTCGCGTTTCAAGGGTCATTCAAGCCGTTCCTTGGTAAATCCAACGAAAGCTCCGGAGCTGCGATGCTTTGATCGCGAGCTTGACGCAAGCCCGGACCTATAAGCGTTCAAAGCAACTAGATTATGCGGGAGCTATCTTACGGGGTTACGAGTGTGTATCCAGCCTTCAGTTACCACGATTCGCCGGCTCAGGGGGTGAAAAGGTTGAAGGTTGGAACGTTAAGCAGGCACGCACGAGAAAACCAGATCTTTGTCGTCGGCAAAAGGGGCTCTTCAACTCGCTTCGAGGGTGCTTTCCGCTAAATTGTGCTCGTCTGTACATCTCTCATTCGTTACACAAGGTGTCGCCTATATTTCCTGAGTTTAATACGGAATATCGCACCGAAATATGATAAAATAAAACCACTGCAAAATTGTTTCGAAAGTAAAGTTTCCACCCTCGAACTTTGACCGGTTGAATAACTTACGTAACGAATCGCTGCTGACCTCGATTCTTTTCATTTCCATTATTATACTTGGAGAAGAATGGACGGATGCTCTTTTCTTCCCTTGGATAAGCTTTGCCAGTAACGCCCTCGTATTCAAGAATAACCCGACAATGCGGAGAAATAAAACTAGCAGGCGAAAATCAAACTTTGTAAGATCGTTATCCTGTAGATCTGCATTGGCGAATGATTAGATAAATGAATCCTTGCCATTGCAGAGGGGATCTTGAGCGTGGATATGGGATGGAAAAAGTTTGACTTTAAATAATGTACCCTATGCCTATGTCTACAGGAGATTTCTTTCCTGACGTCCTATACGTGTAATCTAAAACCGAATAGAAGAAAGTTCCTTGCCGATATGCAGTGGAGTATAACGAACGAGATTCCTAGAGTTACAAAAATAAAAACGATTTCCGTTGCAAATACCTTTGCATTTGTGTATTGACTGTGAAATAAAACGAGGGGAAAATTCGCAAGGTTAATATAATTTAAAATTGTTGAAAACTATCGTTATTTCCTAACTTTTTTAGCATTGCCTGAAATTCAAGTTAACTGTAGCAAATCCAAACAATACTCATATATTTTACAAAATCAATTTCTTTTGAATTAAAATTTTTCGACGAACATCGTTGTACGGTAACGTTACCCATCACCGAAACAACGTAAACTCAAAGAAGAGGAGACAATGAGACGAAAACTCGGTTTACAATTCGCCATAATTGAGTCCAAACATTTTATTCGGAATGAAAAATCATTTTGCAACAGCTACGAATAATAACAAGAAGCTTTCCTCGCACCTGCTCCGTAATTAAAATACTAACTGGGTATAATTTGTCCGTCAAAACGAGACAAAAAATTGTAAGACTCCATCCTAAAGCGAGTTGAATTTCGCTCTGAGTTATTTTTCTGGAGCCTTAGGAGAATAATTAATTATAAATAAACACGATTTCGGCAATTAAAACTGGCATATTACATACATATATATATATAAATATTATAATACTCTTTATAAATTATTTTATATACACCGCATGAGATTTTCACGAGTAAAATTTCAACTCGTTTAATTTTCTGCAAGGTATAATACGTAACGATAAAATAATAATTCATATACTCACCAACTGGTGAGGTGGGGAAAACTTTAAGAAAAAAAGGAGTGTAAAAATATTTGAAAAATCGACTCACCGCTCCAGCTGTTTCCAACGTGATCACGAAGCGCCTCGGCGTAATCCTTGGGCGACGTTGTCTCGGCGTCAAAAGTACCGTAGGTGAAGTCCTGTCTCTTCTTAACGAACTCGACCATCGATTTCATCATCAATTGGCACGTGTGTTTGCCAGCAAGTTTGGTCTGACCATTAGTCACGTAAAAAAGATGAACCTTCCGCCATTTGTACCTGCGTTGAAAAAAAAAACAAAAAACATTTCATTCCCTTTCGTGTCATTCGTTTGTTCGTTTACGTTTCGCTAAAAAAAATAAATAAAAATAAAAAACAAATCAATCCTCTGACGTTTTATCCAGACTTAAAATTTTACATAACGATTAAATCTCTCGGCTCTCCATCGCAACGATATTCTCTTCTTGCACGATATGGTTAGAGATTTATTTATGCAATAACCAAGTCACAACCGCTTTGTTGCGCAACGCTTTTTTTAATTGGTTAAATAACGAGGTAATGAACAACGCTCTACTTGTATACGCGTTATATTGTATATACTGAAAAATGGGGTTTGTTTCGTTGATGCCGCTCCGGGCACGTTACTTGTATTACATGTATACACGTACTACACTCGGTCACTACGTCAGTGGAATTTGCCGCAAAATCCCTAACGATCTTAATATCTAAATATAATACCGACGACAGGAGTTATAAATTACGGATACGTCAAATAGATGCGATGGCGATAAGAATGCCGAAGTGAAATATATATTATTGTGTATGTATGTATATATATATACACATATGTGCACATACGTGTTTATTAGCCAACTTGTATGCGTTCGCACATCTCGTCGAGGACATCGATCACTGGTTCTGAGTAAAGGCAAATAGGTAGAATTCAAACAGCGAGTTTAATGATTCTATAGAGGTTTTGTTATATCGGACGTACACTGCGAGACTTGCGGTAATAAATGAGTCGATAAATAAACTCCTTTGAGAAAACAGACGTATAAGAAGAGAAAAAATCAGCAGAAAACAACACCTCCCAGTGAGAAATCACGCGGTGATATCGTATATTTATATTTCATCTTTCGGTTATAAATATTACGTAGTATATTATATATCTATGTATGCATATATATGTAAAAGCTGGGGATGTATACAGTTCCGTGGCTCAAACTGCTGCAGACCCTAATATTTATAATTCATATTATACGACAGACGCCGAATCGCTCACGATTTTCGAATTAATTTTATAACAGACGAACCGGAGTGAGCGGAGAAATATAAAAAAAAATCAAATACAACACGGATTCAAATTCGCGAAAAGCAGAGAAACGTGTGGTACTTATTGGTATATAACCACGTGTAATGCGCGAAAACAAAGATTGGCTGACTAGTTGTAAGCAAGCGTGATTATAATAACAAAAAAAAAAAAAAAAAGCACGAAACGAAACAACGCAACCCTCGTTTCAAAATGATCAAAGGGTAACACGTACATATATTTTTACAACGATTTTCATAGACGCGCTGTATTGCACGTGTAATCAGATAATAATAATATCATCCACACAACTCGCTTACACGTAGGTGTGTAGATGCGTGGATGTATATAATAAAACCCACGATACAGGATCATACTCAACGAACAATGTTTTTTATTTATCTTTAATTATCTATTTTCGTATATTTATTTATATCACACGTTATTCATATCTGTATTGCTATATATCGCGTGGAATGATGCATAAATTCTGGTCGTGTCAGGCCTAAATTCTCGCGTGATATCTCTTCGTAGATAAATCGATCTCGTGGATAATAAAGAATACAAGGTATAATTATTGGACGAGGAAGGAGCGGACACGCGAAAATTCTAACCGGCGATGCAGCGATCGAGTGTCCGTGGCGTGCGAATTAATCATACGTACGTCAAATTGAGCCCTCGACACGAGCCTCGCCTTCCAAGCTTTCATTTTGGTTTCGCGTGTCCCTTAGATATTCTGCGTAGCCTTTTAATTTGCTCTTTGTCCCCTTTGACCCCTTTGATTCCGAAAATTGTTCGCGAGTAATTGAAGAAAAACGAAAAGTTTAAACGCAAAATTTGTCCCCGTCATTCCGCGGATTATGTACCCTTCGAACGAAGATCTACGGATTGATTGACCGAAAATTGATGTACATTTAATTTCTTAATTTCGTTACGACACAATCTTTCTATACTTAACGATCCCAGATTAATTGAAAAAACAAAACTGTTTCAGTGCACAATTTGTTGAAAATTGTCTTTCGAATAAAATGCGAGTCACCGTAGATTGAAATCGAACAAATCTGTTAGATTTTTCTACAATCCTGAAACGATTCGAATAAATTCAAGCATCGTTCGATATCCAAGCTTGCCCTCGCGATTCCGGTATTTTGAACTTTTGTATTTTCATCTCGCAAAAAATCTCATGAAAATAAATATAAAAATTTCCTATTTTCGGCACACGTTATTACGTACATGCATTCAACGCCGTCGAGTATTTGACAATACTGTAATCCCAACATTATATACACGTACATATATGACAGGCGTAGAAGAATCCCGGTAGCGATTAAAAAACGACAGAGCGGAATCCTCGCGCGTTGCTTTAATTTTAAATAGCGCAATAGACACGCGGCATGCACACCGTGACAGGCATACCTTATACCCGCCTATCTAAATCTCAAGTCTTTATCTTACAAAGCCGGAGCGATACGTACGAGGTGTTAACTCGAAGTGCCTTGATCCGCAGCCGTGTTTTCGTGACAACGCGGCGTTGTGATATTATAAATACCTCCGTAATATTACACACAGAGACACATTCGTGTACCTGTATCCCGGAAATTCGACCGCCAGCATTAGAAAATACCGTTTTATCAACGCTCTGTAAAATATAAATGAATACTGGATATATCATTGCCTCTACAGGATATTTAACGTTTGACGAACATGTTGCTTTTATTTTCTTTTTCTTTTCCTCTTTCCAATGTATTTTTAACCTCCGTTCTTAACACTGCGTCGGTTATCTCGTAAAACCTTTTCTTCCTTGTCATTGGCAACAATACGCTGGATTGGAACGCGCAATTATAATTATTATTGATAATTTCGATTTCAGTATTATTATCATCATCATTTCCATTCGACTACATCGTCAATTACGGACGATCAATTAACCGAACAAATATAATTATAACTTTCGTGCACCTCACCGAGAATAATTTCTTCCTTATTTCTTCCCCTAAATTATCACCGGAATTAATTTTTCAGGCTCGTGTGTGTATTTTATGCATACGCGTGACTTCGATATTCGTTTTGTCCATACGTGTGTCACGTTCCGGAAAAAAAAAAAAAAAAAATAATAAACGACCCGTCCGGAATTTCACCTCACGCAATAAGAATGAACGCGATATTAAATTCGATAGAAGAATTTCCCCGAGGTAAACGCGATACGAAAAAATGAAAAATCACAACAATATTCATATTAATAATAATAGTAATAATAATAATAGTTATAATAATAGTCGGTGAATTACTCACCTGTCCATAATGGCGATAAAGAATTTACTCAGATCCCTGAAAGCCAGGCTTCCCGTCCTCAGCGTCATGTAATACTCATCGCTGCACTCCTTCTTTCGTTGAGTAAAATCGAAGGTGAAACCTCCCGTGGTGATCAACGGAGCCCCGAGAAACTTTGCCACCCTTCCGACGACGGCTGAAATTGAAGGAAGGAATTTAACCTTGCATAAATAGTCGAATTTACAGAGTAGGAAATTACGGATTCCACACTGATGGTTGCACACCGAATTCGTTCCAACTGATTCTTAACTAAATGTAAGTTATTAGTACAGTTTTTTAATAGCTAAATTATAGCTACACGCAAAAGTTCTTTCAAAGTTATTCAATTTGAATCGGTACCTATAAGGTTACAGGTGAACAAAAGTAATCGCAATTTTGGTCTATCAGGATGCGAAATTTTTCTCACCCACTTTCCAGCCTGAAAATAATTCCCGCTTGGTTCCTAAATTGTTTACAGTTGGATATTTCTTATTATACGATTTTATTATCTGTGAGAATAGAATTGTGAATATATATTTTTACATATCATCGAGATTGTCTGTTTATCAGTACGGAAAGTGACGAAGATAAATCAAGAATACGAATAAATTGCGAGAACTTCAAGTTCAAGTTCAAGATCTGTTGTTTTAGCAAAATGTTTAGTTCGACTTTTTAAAGTCAATCAACATTTCGCTAAGCCAACAGATTTTGAACCGACTGCACAAATGAATATTCATTTCGCCGCCCGTGATCGCACAATTTGTTGATTCAACGGCTTTTTCCTCTCAGTGTTCGAATTTGATTACGTGCATTGAAAATCGGTGTTCACGGGACGAAAATTAAAACAGCTAATTGCTTATAATTTAACATCATACGGAGGATTGAAGAGAGTGAAATAAAATAAAAATCGAGAATGAATTTTTATTTCATACGTGAACAGGCGTAACGTTTCGGTATAAATATTCGGTTATACCTATATTGTATAATCCATTCCGGCAGGTATTTTTCGATAAACTTATCGAGCCCACTTTGGCCAGAATTCAATTTCGTATAAATATTTATTGTTAGCTGGCTTTTTTGGTTACACTCCAGGCGTTGGGCGGCCATCCGTTATAAAGTAGCGTTTATCGAACGAGTCGTTTAATAAGTTATCAGCACTCGACATCCGCGAGGCACTCAATGTACGATTCATTGACAAACCTGGTGCAGATAAAAGCTCTCACGGAAATTCCGGAGGCCTGGTTGAAAAAAAAAAAGGCGAGATTCGAAACTGCCGAAAATATATAACGTAAAAGAGAGTGTAAAACGGTTAAACAATTCATCAAAAGTTTGAAAAACCGACTCTGAATCGAATCGAAACTCGCTTAAGATTATTCTCTCTTTCTTTCGTTATCGTCTGATTATTTACATTTCTTTTTTGCACCAGCGTAAAAACAATCAGAGCAAAGCGAGTGAAAAGTTTTCTCCGCAACGTATACTTAGGATTGCCTAAAACATGTTTGCACAGCCGGGCATTTTAGAATGTATTCAATACGCGAAGCCACGAGGTAAACTAACCCGGAGAGTTTGGAAGTTGGCACGAGATTACCCCGCAAGGTTTGCTCAAGAGTCAGAAGCTTGGATACGTGATCGTCGTCTCGATAAAGGCCTGCGAAAATAATTTGAATTTAAGAAGGTATTAAAACCGGATTTCATTGTACTGCACATATTAGTAAAATACGAAAACAGTTGAGGAATGAAGTTGATTCCGCGTGAAATCGAACGTAATATGGAATCGAATTGTTGTTTTTCATGTACATAGAATGGAGAATTATTCCTCATTATTCGAAAATTTTATCTCATTTCGTTCTTCAGTTGCGAAAATTCGAAAGATTTCCTGTTTCAACTTTTCAATTTGGGTATAATAACTCGGAAATGAAAATAGATTTTGACAAAGTTTAAAACACGTTTTCTTAGTTTTGAATCATAGTCTCGTAAAAAAATTAGATCCCCTTAAAATCACCGATATTACAATAATGATACTTGGCTGAAAATTCATGAAACCACCAACGATTTTCGAGATATCTTTAGCAATAAAACAAAACGTGATCATCGTGTAAGTAAACGAATTTTTTTCTTCAATATTCAAACAAGCTTACGACCACGGAAATATAATTTCTTTATCAAATATTTATATTATATTTTCACGAACCAGCTACAATTCAAGACGCAAAAAAATGTGTCTTGAATTTATTCAATATCTCTGTTTGTTCTCAAGTTATATCAATTTGAAAAGTTCGAGCAGGAAACTTTTGAAAATTTTAAACTAAACTTCATTTTATCCAAACACGCGTTCAGACGATAGTTTCTAAAAAAAATCTGGCGCGCTTCGTTAGATGGATAGGTTAAAATAAAAAGAGAAATGAAGCAAACAAAAAGTTCGACTTTCAAATCTTGTTTCATTTCACAACCCCTGTATTATCGACGTTAGGCTAACTTTTTTGCCGGGTAACTTCGCTCAATCTTCGAATATGAGAAAAGTGAATCAGTTCTTCTCGGTGGTAAAACCATTCCTGCACCAAAGTTTCGAGTCACTCGAAGAAACGTCGCGACTCCTGGGTGTTTCATCTTTTCGTATACCGTTTAATCTTCTTTCATTTTGCGCCCTGACGTTTCATATCAAAAATGTGTTTTCCACCCACGAGTGGTAAGCGTGATTGCCACTCGACGCTGAGGGAAAACCGGCTGCGGCTGCCCTGCCTTGTGCAGAAGGAAGGGAACGGTAACGAGAACCGAACAATAAAATTGCACGGCGAACTTATTGTGAGCGATGAGAAAAAAAGAGAAGAACAACAACCGTGTCTGTGAATTTTTTCATTTTTTCACGCCACTCGAGTCGAACATTACCGTCAAATTTCGCATTTCCAGAGCCTGGAAGGGAGAACAATTAACAAGAGATATGTCGATCCATTAAAGATTTATAATTTACAGGTATCGTGCGAGAGAAGTGAAATGATAAAAGAAAACAAAGCCTTTTTTGCAATATTGCAATGAAATAAAAAGTTTGAAGCGTTGGCGAGTATTGGTTAGTGGCAAAGTTTTCCCTCGAGTCGAGTCTTAAATGAAATCGTTCGTCGTGCCATTTTAAACTTGGCAGTTGCAAAATATCTTCTTATACACATGGACATACATCAAAGAACAATCATGTATCGGACAAGATTTATGAAAATCCAACCGACGAGGGTAAATTCGAGCATTTATAGCGTTTTCTCGATCAAAGTAAACTCATTTTTTCAATCATTTTCATTTCAAGAAAAGAGAAGTGCAAAGAAAAAGGAAAAAAAATACAGGATCAGTCGATAACTTAAACGTGCGGAATAATTTATTTCCATCAACGCACGTGGTTTGATCGTAAAGTTCACGCCGTTCTGCATACATATATGTACACACATATATATATATATATATATATATATATATATATATATATATACTATACATACGTATATCGGCAGGCTCGGATCAACCGTAAGGCTAAAAAGACAAATCACATCTCTGTAGGATAATGTTTTATACAAACTTGATCACATCACAAGAGAAATATTATAATCATAATGTTTTTCTTAACTTTGGTCGATTTGATTCCCTGTCACCACTTTTTAAATCTAACCTATCGGACCATCTTGCCAAACCGACATTCTCTTTTTTTTTTTTTTTTTGTTGAACAGCCTTGGATATCTTGCCCGATCTTAATCCGGGCCTGCCGGTACACGTATGTATAACGTAACGCCGAGTGCTCGGTGATTTACTCATCCAACAGTTAATATACAAATCACTGCAGGATTCTTTGCCAGGGTGGAATAAATATCTTGAACCTGCAAGACGTTGCGTTTATTTCGCTATCGACGGAAACGCGTTTCGTTTTTTTTTCTCTGTATCCCTTCAAAAAGGAGAAAATATAGCGCATAGAAAAAAAAATGATCCCAAAAACAGAATGAATTATAAATTTATTACAGGCACCGTGTATACGGGAATGAGAATGAAAAAGAATGATGAGACCGAATAACGACGAGAAGAAGAAATAACAAAAATCATTCTTCTCTTAAACGAAAGGGAGAAAAACAAAACAACAACAACATGTAACATATTTACGCTATTTACAACGTCTTGTTATGCGCTTGACTGGGCTTCTCGATTCCGTGGAGGCAAATCTTTGCAGATTTTTATGTACCAAAAGTGCTTGCGGAATAACCCGGAAGCAAAGAATGGTAGACGAGCAAGCTGCTTATCGATTTGTGTACTCACGATTACTATCTCCATCCTATTTTTACGTGGGTTTGCGCATACGTTCGTAACCGCATAAAATCCCATAAAAAAAATCTCTTTTACACAATCAGACGCGAAATATCGTTGACACAGTGAAACAACGCGAGGCTTAAACGAAATCTCTTCGCAAGCTCGGAAGAATGTTTGAAAAATATACCCGTGAACTTTGTTAAAATTTTTTTCACCCACTAACAAATTACGAATTTTCGAATTATCGGTGGATTTCTAATTGTAATAATTCCTAAACAATCCTTATAACTATTTTCATTCAATACCGTAACCGAAAAATATAATTATGGATACGAAATAAAAACGAGTTCTGTAACTCTGTAACCATGAAATTTGAAATGTTACTGTTCGTTTTGATTCTGAAGACTCTTGTTATATTTTCTTATAACTGTCGCGATAATTAATTGATGTTAAGGACTTATTAATGTGAAAAATTGTAACAAGCTAAACAAACAGATTAAACGTTGATATACACAGAAAATTAAGTATATCGCCAATCATATAATTGCGGTAAATAATTTCTATATGTTTAAGTTAAACCGTCGTTCTAAGGACTAAAAAACACTGATTTCATTTCACTCACCGACGCTGTAATCGCAGGCTGGGCCGAGGAAGAGGTGAACGCAATTCGAGTAGCTGTCGAAAGCTCCGATTTGGGCGTAGGTCGCATCGCAATGATCGTCCTGCGGCAGGAAGGTGAGATTCAACCATGAAGGCAACAGGCCTCGAGCCCTCGCGTCGTAGACTGCCAAATCTGAAAGAAAACGATGTGAATTATATCGACACGAACCAAACAATCGTAAAAGTCGCCTGTAGATCCCGGCCAGTAAAATTGAACGTTTATCTTTTTTGATTCTGGGTGTTTTATTATTCATTTTGAATACCAATTAGTTAATTACGATAAATAACAAAACACCCTGAATCAAAAAATGTAAGTCAAAACGATAAACATTCGATTTTACTGGTAACAGCTGTAAGACGAAAACTACACTTGATCGAATCAAAATAAATATGATTTTATAACGAGGGTAGATTGGTATTTAAAAATTAATAAGCAACTTCCTTGTTACAAAATTTTGTCTACCTCACGTTCATTCGTAAAATCTGTATTTTTGGATAAGCTAACAAAATTGTATTAAAATAAAACTATTCGTATCGAGAATATTCTAATATTAATTCTATTGTACTAAACCGTGTTCCTGACATAATCGGTCAAGAGTTTTCATGCTACACAAAAAGTGAATTTTTTTGTTGAGCAGTGTTATTCGCCTTAAATTCCCTTCACCCTTTCTCTCAAATTAATAACACGGCATTATCTGAACAATGCATATGTTTATAAATAACAAATCATCAAAAATAATTAAGAATTATGTTTTCTTTGATAATTGTTGCAGAATTTCAACGAAAGCGGAACGTTTTGAACGAATCGGGGAACTTTTCGGAAAGAAATTTTCAACGACATTTACAACGATTTACATCGACCGGAATAGCGTATAAACGTTGTTAACAAATTTCAGACATTTAATTTCAGTCGGTAGGGGAGGTTTAAACGAGTTATTTTGCTTCCGCGATTTCTCAAATCATCTTAAACTCTCAAGTCCTTCATAATATCCAAATACAGGAATACGACAGGTGTTATATCGCGATTCTGAATTTCCATGAATTAGGTGAAAATTCGTAATTGTTCTCGTTCCAATCAGAGTAAAAGCGACAAGTATTATATACGCATACTGTATAACTTGAGAAAAATTTTATTCAATTTTCGTAACACAATTTCGAACACTGACTGAATTTTTTCGTGCATATAGTACATGACGTTCTAACACCGGGAAATCTTGTGACAATTTCATCTCTTCATTAGCGAAGAAACTTCTCTGGGTAAGTGCTGATTCAATTCGAAAGTGATAACACGAAAAGACGAGAAAAAGAGAGAAGAGCATAAAATTGACAAGTATCAATCTTTTCAAGCGTGTACCTCTAATTACGGTTGTTAGTTTTATTTTCTTTCTCAATTATTTATTTATTTCTTTCTTTCTTCGTACAGAATCATTCAACGGCTATCAAGTATCGCTCTTTTCCTCTTTACTTTCTCTTTTCAAACAGACAATTTCCGCAATATGTAAATATCTGGTATCTGCCGACCCAGTCAAGTAAAATAACATACATTTTACATCCAACGACATTTAGAACTTTTCGTCTTTTATATACCTCCCTATATGTAATGGAATTTCAGAACCTCTACCAAATTTTCATCCCTCTTTCAGATGTCGCTGAATAAAAATCTGTCGATTTTTATTTCATTACTTTTTTTTCTCTCTCTCCCGCCCCAAAATAGCGTAACAATCATCATCACTGATTTTTCAAAGCTAAATATTCGCAGCGAATTCGAACGTCGAAGGTTAAAAAACAGGAATTTTCACCCACGATTTCCTCACCCTATTCCCGACCGAGTTTTCACCTCGTTAAGTGAAAAGCTCATCCGACCAAAGTTTCCCCAACGACGCCAGCGGCGGTATCGATTAAAAGTATTTTCAATCCCGGCAAGATATTTCACCGAGCATTCTGCACGCAGCAGCTGTTCCAAATCACTTTTCCCCCTCATTGTTTGACAACATTCGCGTTGCGGTCCGCGTCTCGTTGTTACGAATCTATCATACGTAAAATATTTGGCAGCGAAGCTAGCTGCACGTGGTGTAAATGCCAAGAGAAAAATTCATTCTCTCCCTTGAAGAATTTTTCATCACTGAAAAAAAACTCGCTGATTTGTTTTCATATCCCCAAATTTTAACTATGAAACGAACGGCGTAGAAAAATTTTACTCTTATTATTTTCTACTTATTATACATGATACTTTTCTGAGTGATCTTTGGATGATAAAACGCAGTGATGTGGCAAGTAAAAATAGTCAGTATACAAAAACTCAAACATGCCACTCCAAACTCTCTCTCTCTCTCTGTCTGGGGCTTCTGACATCGGCTCGATATAACTCTCAAGAAATGAATTTTATTAACGCCGGTGGAATATTGAAAAAAATTATATACCTACAACCAAATATCGTCCTGTTACGACGGTCATATCTATAATCATCATCACCAGGCTCGACTTGAAACACGAATAAAACGCGACCGACTTGACGATAAAATATCAAACATTTTCTGATATTATGTCACTTGTCCGTAAATTCGACTATGTATAAGAATTTCCGGTAAATAAAATTAATGTTAAAAGTGTAGACAGACAAAGTTGAGCGTTATATCAACTTGAAATGTCTCCGAGTGATATCGGTAGTTGTTGTCATTGATACCAATTTCACTTCATTGATAATAGTAGTGATTCATTATATATATATATACATAGTATATATTTCGATGACGAAAGAACGAAGTTGTCCAAACTTTCTTCTTTTATTCTGAAGAACTGGTGTTACAAAAAGAGGAACAAAGATCCGTCAAAGAAATAATCTTTGATCGAATTGACGTATCTTTCTCAAATTGGATATTAAACCTCTTTGAAATTGTTTTATAAATCGAAGTTCAGAATTTTCTTGTTTATTCTTAAATAAAAAAGGTTTAACATGCGTCCCACACTCAAAACACAAAGTTCGCGAGTAATAACTGGCCATGTTCCGGCATGTTACACGCGCAAGTTTAAACAGAACGGAAAACGAGTAAAAATTCTACACACGCGTCGTGAAAGTACACTTCGTCCGAAGTGTTTCAAAGCGAAGTCTAAAAATTGGAATGATTTGCTTGGGGAAAATATTTTATTATTCTTACCGAGGACAGGCAGGACTCTCGGAAGAGCTATTTCGAATCTAGGATCAGCAGGAAGTAGAACAGCAGCCCTCAACTCGCAGGTCTCGACGCCGTGTCGATCGGAGGTGCAAAGAGCCTCGCAATCACGAGGCAACTGAGCCTCGCGACATCCGGCGTAAACATCCAGCGGCATAACAAGGATGATGATCAGGGAAACAAGAACAGTCGGAATCGAGTCATAGTCAAGCCCCATGAGTATTGGAAATGGCGAAAGTGAACCGCTCCTGGCTCACTCGGTTTTACCCTGGAAGCACTTGGAGTGGTTCACTTCTTCTTCATATTCCTCATCGAGTATAACGAACGCGCGTCCGTTTCGCTTCGCACAGCGATACGAGAAAAGTTTCGTTCAAACGACAAGTTGAAAACTACTCCGAGTAGTTACGGGAAGAGTTCATGCCTCCCTCTTCTCGTCTTCTTGGACGTACTGCAGTTCTTTCCGAGGTAAAGAAACTTCGGGGTGAAACTCGACCGTATATACACCACTTGCATCACATCTTGCAACAAGCTTTTTTATCTCCTTTACAAGATTTGCGAAATTTCCCGTTTCTCCCTCGAGTTGTCGCGAGTTTAGAGGTACAAAAGATTATGTCACGCATCGACTCAATGTTTGTTCCAGTGACGCTCACGTGCCTTGCAACAACTCTCGCGTACAAGACGCTTGCAGGAATTCGGAGAGCGTATGAGAGAAGATGTAAGAAAAATATCGATAGAGGCGATCACCGGAGTCGATACAGGATTATTTTATTTTTTTTCTTCCTTTTGCTTCTCCTCGTTAGAGTTCAAAAATCAGAAATACTCAAGAACCGTCCGTCATCGCGTGTTGCACAGTTGTTGGTTCGACAGATAATAAAAGAAAGGAGAAAGAAAGAAAAGGCAAGAAAAGAAAAGAAACCACCACCACTACCGTAGCATGTAAACCACAAATGAACTATCGAACAGCGTTTTCCCTTCGTTCAGTTTTCTAAACTCACTCGTCGGTATTTCGAAAATAGACCGGTAATATCACGCACTCAAAACCTTTGGATGAATTTCACTGACGCACAATACTTTTTGCACTATTGGAAACACGTTGGCACAGCTTTGGCGCGAAATTGTTTTTTTTTTTTTCTTCCGAACAAGTCCTTTTTGATATCGAATTTCGTAATTATTACCTCCTTGAATACGTTTCGCGCACAGTACCGAAATACCTGTACCTCAATATCCACGGTTTTTTCCAAAAATCTACCGTCGCGCAATTTTGAGAAAGACGCAAAAATGTCCAAAGCGTAGAGGTACGAGTACCCGAAGGCGACGAAGACGGGCGACGGATTCGTCTCACCTGGCAATTAACTCTTTCAGATCGCGGTGTACTGCAACCCCGGGATCCGGCGACCGTGAGTGTAATCCATGTACGCGCAGAACAGGGACAACGACACGACGACGACACGTATCACAAATTCTGTATCACCTCGATTGATACGCTATCGACGCCCCTCCCCTCCGCCCCCCGTCATCGGCGCACCCGCGACGATCACCTCGTCAAACATTCTCTGGTTACACTTTCCGTTGTTATTATAAACGTACGTGTACATCTCGGTTGGAAGGTATGTACCTTGCTACATGTGTGTGCGAGGAAACTCGGCGACGACCGACTGACCGAAGCGAAACGAAGCTTCGATCTTCTTTGCGTTTCTATCTCGACATGATCACGCGGCTTGTAGACGAAAACCTCTCTCTCTCTCTCCCGGTTGTAATCTATGTGTGTATAATATGTGTGGCGTATATACACCGCCCGCTGCAATTGATAGATATATCGACAGGTGAGTAAATAATTCGTCCTGTCCGATATGTGCGGAAAATAACGATGTTAATATTTGTATACTGCAGAGATATTCTATACTGTATACCTGTAAGATGGAAGAAGGGAGAGAAAGTAAAAGTGGTTTGACAATGCACCCACGAACCAAAGTCTTATAGGTATGTATCGATATTGATCGCCGGTCCGTCTCTCTGATGTACACCGTACAGAATTAATTCGTTTGTATAAAATGTAGGTACTAATCGCACACGTGAATTGCACGGATTTTCATCTATTTCTACTTGTTTCCTCCCGATTCCTGTGATAATAATAATTAGAATTATACCGGCGGCTGGCACACTCGTCGGTGCCTCCTCGACACCCCTATTTCGGGCGAAAGAATCGCTCCGACTGAGAATACCGCTGCTGGCATCGGATCATCGCGAAACTGAAGCTGCTAAAGCGCTTCCGTTTTCGCGCACGAGCAACAAGTGTCTTTAGATTGTAACGGCAGCGAAGCTGAGCCAGCTCTCAGCGCGAGGACCCGGATGCTACGACTGTTATATACCTGAAAATTATGCCTCATTCAACAAATCCCTAAACCAACCGACCCATACAATTTATGAAAATTACTTCGCATCGCCGAATCGAGTTTTGCATTGTTTAGCTTCTATTTGCTGTACTTTCGATGCGAGAAATTGGATCTCTGATCGGTAATATTCGTGGGGAATAGGAAATATATATCTGCTATAAGTCCTTTCTAATAGGGGATTAAAAACTACCGCAGTTGCAAAAGCATCCAACATAAAATGGTCGGATTATATCAATGCAGTTTGATCTCTTAACCACGGAATTACGGCAATCTGCAGGTGAAAAATATTTCGTGTATAACGGGCAGATTAAAATTTAATCACACTATAACAATTCCGCTATTGATCATGAAAAAAAATGTACTATGGAAATACGATAAAGTTTGGTTCTCGTGATGTAAACCACAATCTGATACAGATTGTAATATTCTAAAGACAAGTTATAAAATTTCCATCAAAGTTGAAAGTACGCGAACTTCAAAAAGAGAAAAGTTGCTTAAAGAATTACTTTTTTCACAATTCGAAATACGCTGTACAGTGCGAAATTGAAGTGATTAAAAGTATTTTAAAGAATATGATTAACCGGTATTAAAATATGAATTCGTACGCGGGGTCGATCGATTTATACCTACACTTAGCAAAAATTGAGTTTCGCAGCAGAGTAATTACTATATTTTATTACGAGCCGTTATAGTTCGACTCAGCGTAATATGAACTAATGAATCCCAATAAGCATATACCTTGATCATGTACTCCGGATATATTCAATCAAGGAAAAAGCTTGTTGTCAGTCTTCTTCAATCCACAGAAAAGCGAGATCCGTAACATTCTTTCCATTGAACAGGACAATCGTTTATCATCATTCAATCGATTGGTTGTATCAAATTTCGCGGTCAGTCTGGTACCAAAAGGATTCATAAATAATGATACCCGGAACCCTGTGAACAATGCATAAATATTATAACGAATGTGAAAAATATTGGTTCAACGTTACATTCTTACGTATCTATCGGACCATTCGTTTTCTCTTGGAACGAAATGTAATACGGTCACTGTTTTCTCAACTCGCGGTCGGGATTTATATCCCAAGCCTCGCGCAGAGATCCTGAAGAAGTCTACACTCCCGTTTTACGTTTTCCTCGTTTGGTAACGCCCTCTGACACGAAATAGGTTTTTGAAATTGATTTTCGAACTATCCTGAACGGTGAATGTAGGTCGCGTGATTACCGATCCATACTCTACCCGTGCTTCGGCATCGCAAAAGCAGTGGATAATACAGACATATTTACCATAGCGAAGTGCCGCTGCAGTGGTCGAAACTGAACGGTTCACAAACAGTTCACATAACATCTTAAATAATTCTTTGGATATAATTGAACCTCAAGTAAAGCCCCCGCTTAAACGACAGCATTATTAAATTCAAACGTAAATTACTAGGTATATCAGTAACCAGGCACAATGAGTTCTCCGAAATGCCGAGTAAGCAATGGTTACCTGTCACGATGCTCATTCCACTATTAGCAGCGTGCCAAATTTTCAACTTCAAGTAGCGTAAGATAAGAATCATAAGAAGGGTAAGTTGCAAAAAATGATTTAATGGAAAGTCAAGCATCGTTGCAATCGCGAATGAGCCTGTCCATGCAGTTAAGAAATCGAAAACTTATGTAACAATTGTCACCGCCAAGCCACGTGACAGAGGAGTCCCAAGGAAATACACCGGTAACCTAAACCCATGCAAACTCACCAACGTCGCCGAGTAATGAAGAAGTTAATTGGATGGCTCTGCTTGAATCTGGAAACATAAAGAAAACTCGAGTTAATTTAGCATGTGGTGCTGACGTCTACACTATGAATTTTTAGTTCTTAAATCAACTATTACTTTTGTCTACTCCCATATCTAGTCACCGCATGTTCGGCAAACAAAAATCTGATTTCAAATGAATCGCCTTAAAATATCAAACAATTACCAAAATAAGTATTCTTACCTCTCGCGGGTTGCTCCATACTTCGAATGTAGCAGTTCTCGTAACATCTGCCTAGGTTGAATACTGAAGCGACGCACTCTTTAGACTGTAATAAAAACATAGTAGAATATTACACGGATCAGATTTTTTTTCGTAACATTCAGTGATTTTTGATGCCCTAATGAACAAACTGCAGAATTGAGTAACATATAGATTACCAAATAACCACTGGTGTTAAATAAATGCATCAAGGAGGTGAATAGAATTAAATAGCACTAAAAATTGTATGCTCTAAAGTTATCTACGATTAAAAGCGACATGGTAAGTCAAAATTATATCGATCAGGTACATTTCACTCTTATTCACTGTATCAGTGATTAGTTTAGTTTTCACTTTGTTATAGAGTTCAATTTATCAAATTACTTCATTGAGACCATTGCTAATTATGGTGAAACTTTCAAATTTGATATTATCTTTCATTATTTGATCCCCTGATTAAAATAATGACTCGTAAAATTCGTTGCGGCAATGTACGTTTGTCGGGTTGCCTGCAACAGGGGGAGGTAACAAGATTCTCCTCCTGAGAGCACGAAGCGTATTTAAAATATCATGATATCCTGATACGTACAAATTGTAAAAGCCACGAATTAAATTTAAAAACGAATTTTCCTTGTTTCAGAAAATTGCAGGGTGTAAGCGACTCACAGAGCTATACGGCGAAATCAATTCTACGAAATTTTTACCATGCGATCAGGCATGAAATCACGGATAAATATCGCAACGTCTTAGTACTTAAATAAATTGCATGTGAGGCTTACCGATAGTTTGATGCTTCCAGAATATAGAATCAGTCGAATCAGCTCTCCTGATCGATCTCCAAGACATAGGCTTTGTCAGCGATGACCTTCGGCGTCGTAGAGCCGCTAGTTTTCAACAATTGAGCACGCACGTGCCTGTTGAAAATTATAAATAACGATTATAACAGCGTCAACGGGTTTGTAGTTGTTATTTTTATCGCACAATTGGCTCGCGACTCGTACCTGTAGCGACTTGACATGCAATTTGTGAAGAACAATGACCTAGGGCTATGTAAAAACACGATTGAACTTACTGAAAGGGCAAACGTATAATGCACGCTTGTATCCACATATATACATACCTGCGTATATCACTGTAGCGATCGTATACGACTCTTCATACTCGATATAATCGTGACAAATTGAGAATGGAATGTTATAAACTGAAAAGCACACTCAACACATGATTTATCTAGGAATACACCGAAAATATTTACGGACTTGGTGTAAGAACACGGTAACGGTCCAATCGCGATCGTCATTTGTTCAGCGTAGAAAAAAGTCAGTCGCTAGCAAACCGCGTGAAAACGAATCTTTACGTGACTTTGAATTGTTTTTTTGACGGTCAGTTACCAAGGCCAGCCCCACAGACCGGATTTGTTTGAAAAAAAACTGTTAATTTAAGTTTCTCACAAATTCGAGTCACAGGACGCGATTCCAGCACGTTCGAACTCGTCAACGTCCCGAGATTCTGTGAGTGCTCTGAAGTTAGCGCTGCAGCAGCGACGCTTGCGGGGCAAAATGACAACCGAGTTGGAATAAATTTGAAAATATAATAACTTACATACGGACAAGGTGATGAGCAAGACAAGGCTTGTATGTTTCATAGTTTCCTTCCGTTTATAGCCTATTACGTTGTTCTTCCTGCTTCTCTATTGTTTTAACCCGATGCTAACATTTTTTATATCATTGCAGTAGAAAGCGCTCTGTGACCAAACTTTTGGAACTAATTTTCGATGACAAAAGCATGTCGGCAATGTATTCACAAACTGACGTTATTCATTGTCAGTAAATATCGATCAATTACCGACATTCGTTTACCTTCAAATATTAGGTGCAAATATCGATTATGTTTTACAGAGCATTATTTCTCGGAAGGCGCAAAAAACCACGTACGTTTTACGTACATTTATTTATCTGTCCGCAAACACCAGGCATAGAATCGATGCAGACAGCTTCCAAAATAACGCAACGAATTCACACTAACTAGGTATTTGTACAGGCCGAAAAGAAAAACATACCTTTATTGGCGAAGTACTTGCGAGAGGCTCAGATTGCTGGGATGTAAGGGCATGGTAAGAGAAGCCAAAAGGTCGGGAGAAAATTACAGTATTCTACTATGCAAACGCGAATTAACACCGGAATTTCTTAAGACGGATCAGTAAGTAAGTAAGCAAAGCAATATAATTACCGCCGGACATACTCGGTCCCAGCCAGCCGGCGTCTATATTAGCCCAGGACCGAACGTCTTTACAATATATCATCTTCACGCAGCCGGTGTCTGGCACCATCTGGCACGAAATGGCGTCGCACGTTTGGTTCAAAGGGGCCGCCGATATCTGACTTCATGTGCGAGGCATCCGCGCATGCGCGAGTCAAGTTCTGGGCACGTCTGGGGGGGGGGGGGAGGGGGGAGGTATACAGCTACTGCTCTCGACAGGTTCCGACAGGCAACAATCGGACTACCGACTTTGTATTCCGTCAACCCCGTCAAAACAGAGATCTAGACTCAGGCAGGTTGAAGTGTCAAAATAAAGGAAAGTTTCTGACGTAGATTAGCCAATTCTGTGTTTTGAATTATCCAACGCCCAGAAGATCAAGGTGACGAACTTGAGAAAATATTTACTTTGGAAAGTAGATAAAAATCCACCGAAAAATCAACAATAATGAGTAAAATATCGAAAAATACATTTTATGGAAAAACATTGATCGAAAGTCACGCTCAGCATCAATCTAGAGTCAGGGAATTATCGTCGTCCATACACGATAGCGAAGAAGCTAAGATTAAGCGAAGACGGTTGTTGGGACCATCTGAATTTTGGGGCGAATTTTGGAGGCAGCAAGAAGCGTTGCTTGTAGCCGATCAAGGAAGTTCAAACTCAATGCATACCTTCGTTTTGCAATATGATGAGGGATACAGAAAATTCATTGTAGCGCACCCAGAAATCTACTGGCTTGTCGATGAATCTAGACCCAAGGACCAGAGATGTTCATACGAGGTTTGATTTTTTTTTAATAAAAAAATTAATACGACTTGACAGAGTTGAAATATTCACACACCTGTTGTTCCAATATCAGGTTATACCTGACGGCTCTCCTTGCCACCTATATTTTGATTTGGAATTTGGAAAGGATCTAAACCCATCAAGCGATGGCTCAAAAATGACAAAAACACTGATCGATGTATTTTGTGCACATTTTTTGGAACACTGGGGTTTTCCTTGCAGAAGATCGGAGGTTCTAAGCCTGGACTCAACCACCGACGTTAAATTCAGCCGGCATTTAGTGTTCCGTGTGAAAAACGTTATGTTCAAGAATAACAAACATGCAGGACGGTTTGTTAAAACCATATGCTCTAATATTCGGCAAAGTTTGTTGCTAGACAATGCCACACGATCCGCCGTTGATAATATTTTAAGCCGCTTTCACAAAGAAGATTTGGCAGAGTTATTTATCAATACCACAAAGGGAAAAGAGCTCTTTGTAGATGAAGGAGTCTACACAAGAAACAGGCACTTTCGAATTTACAAGTCTACCAAGTTGGGAAAGAATTCTCACCTGACCGTGAGCGACGATTCTGAGTACATCCTCAGCACAACATACACGAACAAAGAATTGGGATTATTCTTGGACTCTTTGATATCTTATGTACCAAGTACTAAGAATTTGATTTTACTTGAATACCAGGATAAAAATTCGGTAGACGCGATTAAATATTCCAAAGAATGCTTAAGTCAGCGTCGGGTTTATGTCAGAGCTGAGAAGAAAATTGAATCACCATATCCTGACATCGATAAATTCATTTTAGACATTGTGAAACCTGGCAAAATTCGGGAAGTCAAACTTCTGAATAACAGCGTACTGTTATATGCATTCATAGATCATAGGTAAAATTAATATTTCTTACTAGTCAAATGCTTTTGAAAATTGAATTTGATGACATAGTTCGTAACGCATTCTATAAAATTCACCAAACTTGATACATATAAATTATTCGACTTTTTTCTGCTACAGATACTGTGCCAATATAGGCAGGCCACATAAAAGCAATGGGGTATATTGGGTTGTTGATTTGAATAACAAAGTAGCATTCCAAAAGTGCTACGATCATGACTGCGCTGGCTTTAAATCTGCACCCAGAGAATTACCAGAAAAAATATGTTTCGAAATGGACAAGGAAACTGACATCCTTCTGTCCTCTGTTCCTGACCCTCAAGACTGCTCTTTGTGTCAGACTGATAATTTCGTCGCATTAGAAGATGACGATTTAGAATTAGCAAATATCGATCTACCATAATCTACAATTTAGAAATTGATTTTTCTAGCATATTCTATCTAATCATTGTACATACATACACATATGCACGTAAAATATTAATATATTCAAACGTCAGCTAGCTTTTGGCGTTGCCATGCAATTGTAAAAATTCAAGATTTCAACAATATGTTTTTATACTCTGTACACGGATTAAAATATAGACATCTTGATTTTTACACACCTGTTGCCATGCTATCGCATAATAATTCTGAAACCCCGATAAAATTCAACTAACAATTCTAAATCTAATCTCAACGAAAAAGCGATAAACGCTACAAAGCCGAAATTATCATAGTTCTCGACGGCGTGCCGACCCGGCTACTGAACGGCGAACGGACAGCATTTGCAATATGAAAACCAAGTCTCGATACTTTAGACATTTTACGGGTAAATCTATTAGACAAGAAAAGTTGAAAAATTGGACTAGCAATATTGAAGAACGAAGTAAATCTACGATTACTCCGATGCAACGTATGGATCAAGCGGCTCATGAATTGGCACATAAAATTATTGGAAAAGATGGGGAAAAACTCGAATTAATATTGGATCGTCGAGCGTAACGTAGTAAATTCACCGCTTCGTGTACCAAACCGGCCGCTGGTTCGATATGAAATAACGGATAGCTCGGGATGCCAAATAACCGAAATACAGATGACTCAGTACCTCAAGTAACCGAAAGCCCAAAGTTTGGTGCGCCTTCGGGAGTCGATATCAATTCAGGTGAAAAAGCACGTTTTATTTATTTTTTCCAGGTTCTTCTTACAACCGGGACGTGAATGCAGGCTTCAACATTTTGCATCTCAAATAGGAACACCACATCTTGGAGAAACCTCTGCCAGACGAGTTTAAATAAATTTGAATGCAGTGTTGATTTATTTGTGGCGATTTATTGTACTTAATTGTATAGTATATTTCTGATGGTTTTGTATAAAGAATTTTTAGCATCGACTGTACTTTGATTACAAACTGTGACGTTTGTGTAAGAAGTACGACTCGATGATGGAAGTTTTTATGCAACATTTTGCAGTGTATTTTGCATTATATTGTTGTACCTTTGGCATAAAAATAGATGAATAATGCGTCTCTAGATTAAATCAATGATCTTCAAAATTCATTTCACGTCAGATGGTCTTTCTTTTTGAAATGATTCCTATAAGGTTGAAAAAGTGCAAAAGCATCGAATTACATGGCGCAGTGTCCATCCACATGAAATGATTAGATAACCATAATTTAAATATTCATTATTTCTGTGTAAAACCAGAAAAATTATTCAAAATCTAACACTTAAATTGTCTATATAAGATTTAAAGCAAAATACTTCACTTGATTCAATTAAATTTGATTCGTACTATGATAGATACTATTTCAAAGCTACTTTTCTCTCTCTCTCTTTCTCTCTCACACACACACACATTTACACTTGCACACAATTGAAATAACATTATTGCACTAACACACCTATGACAAACCAGACAAAATATGTTTACGTTTAATAACATCTCCACTTGACCTGAACTTGATTTCCAGACGTATCAGTCGTAAAATTGAATTAACTAGAATTTTTTCCGAGTGGGACCTTGATTTGGCAGTGGTAGACTTACTAGCATGCTTCAACTTACAGTACACAATTGTTGAACAAGATCCTCCACGTTTATGAATACTGTATAAGTTCGCGAAAATAAATTCGACAAGTCAGAGAGAAAACGCTTCGTCTTTAAAATGAGAATGCATTACTGATAATCTTTTCAGGTCGAGTAGCAGCAAATCTGTTTGCTAAAATTGATTTCTTCTAAACAAGGGATATATGTGGCTTATCGTGTCACGTGAACAGTCGGGACGGTAAGAAGTAGTGTAAAAAGCCACGTTCTTCATCTGGTGTAGGGCCCATTACGCTTTCTCTTTTGTCTTCTGCTTTATCTTCCGTACTTTCTGCACTTCGTTCTTTTTTGTCACTTCTCTCTGGCTTTGGTTCTTCGTCCCCCTTTTCTTTTGGTGTTTCTGTATTTTCCTTCACTTCGGATACGTAACCAACATCACTAACAGATGAATCACTACACGTCTCCAGAACAATCGGCTGATTTTCAACTATATTGACCATTGCAGATTTTGCATCGTTCGATTTGCGGCTCTGGTAATCTAGTGTTGCTTTCCTCATACGACACAAGAAATCAGGAACCCCTTTATCAAGAAATGATAAAACTTAATTACGCAAAAGTTGAAAACAAAACCTAGCACTGATGGTAAAATTTTTAAAACTCGTCTAGCAAATCAGTTATTTCGCTCACCACTCATTGCTACCCAAGTGGTCACAGCTGACGGTATGTTTACACCAGGGTCATCAAAATATGTTAATCCAAACTCAATACCAGGCTGATCAAATTCCGTATATGGTTTTATTACCATGTATGACCAATACGTTGATACTCTATTAAAAAATAAAGCAATTGAGAAAACGTAAGTAAAGCATCACCGCTATCAGGTAGATATAAACTGGAAAATTAATTTACGACACAAAGTAATCTATGCCACACCAAAAAAAAAATTTGACACGGCCATTAACCTGTGCGTATCAGGCCTAAGTGGGGCCTTGGGATGATCGGATGTCCTGCTAACAATGACGATAAGGCCCTCTTCCTTATCGATGAGCCATCTTCTTTGAAAGACGTAATCTCTGTTTGCAAATAATCTCTATAACGAGAATTCATTCATTTCAACAGCTGTAGTTACCATCTGCCCTGTATTTGGTTATGAAATACTTACCGGCCAAATCATTTCCCAGTAAACAATTTCACTGCGATGATCCAAGCACGACTCTGTGCTGGGATCAGTGTCAATAACCTCCAGGTGTCTGGCAGTAGGATCCCATTCTTTTCTATACTCAACGTCAACTTGAACATGTAGAAAATCCTCCGCTGACACATCTGGAAATGACCCATAGACCTTGTAAGCATACAACCCTCCACTTTCAGGCTCTTCTTTGCGCCACATTATCATATCCTGCCTCTCTATGAATGGCTGCCATTGATCTCCGTTACCTAACAGATAATAAATACCTAAATCAAGATATGGTAAAATAATGTGTAGGAACCATGAATCTATTGAATTAATAAGACCATGAAAATGATTTACAACGTCTTAAGCTGATGCTTTAAAGACAGAGTGATAAGAGTGATAGACAGTTTGAAGGGCAGTCTAGTTAATTAAATGATATTTCAATTTAAAATTGTGTGACTCTGATAGAATATTATAGGATGGTAGAAATTTTCATTCTCATAATGCAGAGGTTAATAGATGTACTCAAGATAAGACCATTTTGGACAGATGCCAGTGCGGGTTTCGCGCCGTGACATTGGCAGTATTTAACTCCAGACTGTGTGACATCAATGACTAGTCTCAGGTGGCACTTTGCGCACGTAACGGTATTCTCTCGCAGCTGGTAGATGTCCGTGAGTTCTTTGGAGTATCTAAAAACGGTTGAAGTACAAAATTAAAAACTGAAATTAGACGCAGGCATTGTCTTTGGTGAATGACCAGTGAATTTACCTGTGGAGTTCATTGTCTGGAATTCTTTCTCGATCCCAATTGTAGGCGGAGACGCCAGCAGCGCCAAACAAATACTTTCTAGTATTTTGACCGAGCCTTCGCCGCCATATATTAACAAACGACTTGAGGGCGACCTCGTCCCAAATTTTAGTGTACAAGTGAAAAATTTGCAGTGTTCGCCTTACGCGTTGGGCAACAATGCACTCGAATTGTCTGGCGCAGGATTTTGCCACCTCATGACTTTGCTCCCTTAACCACAACCTGACCCAACGTCCACCCCATTTTCTTCCGATGGCCTCGAAACTCTTACTAGTATTGTTCCTCGCATGAATCAAATTGGGGTTATAACGACGAGCAAGGGCGATCGACACGTGCAGGCAATGCATCTTTCGCCGATTGATTATCAATTTCTCTGTCGAGACCAACTGCTCGTTTCAATTACTGGACATATTTCGCCGTTTGCTGAGTTCGATATCCTTTTCTTACGGATATAGGACGTTTCTAAACGACAATTAACTCGATAGGAAACTGCGAAATACCAAATTCTGATCGATTCATGCTAAGCGGGATGTGGGGGGCTCCTAACCACCCTAAATTGTGTTAGTATATTCACACGGGTGACAAACATTCGTTAATTAGGACGTAAACTTTTGTTCTATTTATTACACTACATGACACTTTTTCAACGACATTATCCGACTTTCAAGTGCGCGATAAAAATACATACTGCCCGAGCGTTAAGCAATTGAGCAATTCACCGCAGCTCCTCGCATGTCTAAAATGTCACAGCGAAATAAAAGCGATGCGGTAATTATCCGAACTAAAAAAACCCCGCCATGTCGTCAAACGAATCGGCCGACTCGCTCTTGCGCTCTTGATATCCAGCATTCTGTATGTAGATTACTTTTAATAAAATACATCGTACTTGCATCTAAAAGACTCGAGAGGCGATATGGAAGGCTGAGTTCTACGTATTAAACATAAAATATGCGAATTTCAAATAGCCTTACAATAAATAGTTGCAAAATTCATTGCTGCACATGCGATTTTATAGATATCTATATCGAATCTTTATTGAAATAATAATTCGTTTGTATAATAATATTCTATGTTCATTTAGCATATAGATATAGCGAATTTCTCATCCATTTCAGATTTAGTTTCACTTTGTAAACTTCTGGCAATCCAACAACTTCTGAGCTTCGTTCTGCAATAAAATTAAATACTTGGCAGTAAGATTACTCAACGCATTTTCGACTTTCAATCGTTTTGTTATTCAATATTTCTTTTCCAACCCAACGGAATTGTGTTCGTTGCAGAAAAAGGAAATAATTTCACACGGAATTACCTGTAATAAATTATATATAGCAAGAAGCTGGTTCAGCGAAGGTTTACCCTGAGACGAGCACATGGCACTACCGCCGTTTCCTGTTTGAGGGTTCGGGACTCTTTTACCCCATCCGGTGGAGAAATTCAATTGTGCCTCGGTCCCGAGGGCGACGATTAAAAGTATCGCTAGTACCAGCACGAAGCAGCCTGATTTAATTCTTCCAAACCTGCATTCGTAATGTTGGATTAGATGGTGGCAGCTGATAATCACAAGTAGTTGTTGTCAAATCAAGTATCTACACGTTCCCTGCTGCGTTTCGATTTGAATTTTAAAAGCAAAATTCGAGAATTCCCAAACAGTCCAGGTTTTTTTTCGCACGAGAGTTAATATTCTGTCTTAGCACTTCGTGATGAACTATATTCGAAGATCTATAATAAGTCATTGCGACGAATGATTTTTGATTTATAAATCTAGTTGCATAGGACTGTCTGCGCCGTGATAGAAGCTTTTTGTTAACCCCCCCCCAAAAGAAAAGAACAAAATAAAACAAGTAAACACCAGCACTGACAACATAAGCGTCTTCCCACAATCCAAATGAGCAAGTACATTATTTCATACAAACTCACATTCTGAACTTGGAACTTCCGTACACAAAGCTTGCAATTATTCTTGAAATATATTCTGTCGGGATACCGATACTGTGACAAGATGATGATTGAGATGGAGCGAGACCTGCCCGGCACTTTATACCCCATCCTCCCCCTTTCCTCCCTTCGAACCCCCCATTCCGCCCCTGCAGCCTCCTTCGTCTCTCTGCTCCAGCTACCCCTAAAAATCATCTCCATTGCGACCCTCTAGCAACGAGCTTGCGAAGACCCGAAGAGAAAACCGTTATGTTGACTTGAATGATCGGCGTCAGTATTTTGCGACAGCAGTTGACGCAAGCCGAGGATATCAGCTGTGGGCTTGATTATATATCAAACACTTTTAAATATCACGACAGGATTCATCTTCGTCCGATAAGCAGTGGGGGTGTGTTTCAAGATGCCTGTTTTCATTATTATTTTTATTTCTTATCGTGTAAGTACAGGAACGATGCAAAGTACTAAATACTTTTGAAAATAAGGACAGAAATTTGAAACCTAATTAAAATGTCTATGGGTATTAAAGAGAAGAGTAGAACATTCGTTTTCTTTTTGTTTTTGATCTTTTACTCTGGCAGACGGACAAACGTATCTATTTTCAAAAGGATGAGCGACTCTTTGCCGCACACGGCTCGGGGCTATCTTTTTGCGTGGGCGTCCGAAAACTTCGAAAAACATTTGTTGAATCCGACCTCGACTTTCGTCCGGTGTCCGGATTCAATTTTCTGCGTGTAAATAATGATGAAGTTAATGGTAAGGCGAGCGGATATAAAATGGTATCCAGGGATTGAAAGAAGAAGAAGAGCTAGCTTCGACGAGAGGAGAGACAAATAACTGCCCTGTTTGCATAGCGTGCCTACATAACCTTCGCCTCGAAATGGCTAGTCGAGGGTTTCATAACATAACTCTGCCGTTACATGACCAAGGCAGTCTTAGACCACCTCCCTGTGATACAGATATGTATTACGTTGTTCGGCGTTTCCTTTCCGTCCTACACAAACCCTTCTTGATATTTGTCGACATAGCTGTATCTCTCTACCCATCTCCAAAATTCTACAAATACGTAATCGATTATAAAACTTCAGGATTGTTCAAGGCGCGTATAATTGGTATCAACTCATCCCGGTATAGTAGATGTGCAGCATTCGGTAAAATATAACAGTAGAAATACCTTATAGTGCAGCTAAAAGTATATTTATCCGGAAACTTTTAGTTTCGTAATTAGTACAAAGTCAACGAGAAAGATCGTCAACGTCGAATTACTCTTAAGTATTTATATTACAGTTACAGAGTACTTCGACATTTGTGAGGTTGTTTGTTAACATAGTAAAAATTATGAAAGGCCACCTCGCCGCATTTTCGCGAAATTTATTGACCGTACGAAGATAGTTTTTCCACATTTTCTAGCACTCTCCGTTCAAATAACCATCATGGGTAGGTATATCTGTCCATATGACCCCTTTTCACGTGACCGACCCACGCAAGGATCGGTTGGCAAAAGTTTCGCAACTTTTTACTGGCACATAACAGCGACTATCTATTATTATAATTAGTCGGCATGGTAAGAAAAGGCCAAGCCTTCTCAATAAGGCTTCTTCGTAATTTATCGCTGACTCCTTCTCAGCAGGAAGTGAAGCCGTCGGGCTCATTCGGAGCAAATGATTAATCAATTTAGTTTTCAATACTAATTCCTTGACGTACATATTCTATTTCACTCGTTCGAGTTTGGTCAAATGGCGTCAAACTCCTCCGCCATTACCACATCGGGCACCAATTAGTATACCATGTCTGTATAAATATAAGCATTTCGATTTCATTTATTTTTTTATTATTACTTTAATATGTACACATACAATACACGATTGGGTGTATAAAGGTATAATAGTTTATATAAATTGGAAATTAGGAAGTAAAAAATTTTACACAAGTATACATTGTGGGATGAAATCGTGATTAAATCGGACCTGCGTTGTCGATTAAGATTAACGGTCATCTCTAAGCTAGAGGTTGATCCAAATCCCACATGATTATTAATTGCTGCTATGAGGAGGGTGATGAAAAACGACTGTGTACTGCAAGGATGCGGAAAATCGCAGTTATGTATGTATGTACATACAACATGATGTACGTCGAGTGAAAATAGTGAATTTGTTCGTTGATAATCAAAAAACGAATATATATATATATATATATATATGTATATAACTCTTCTTATCCATTAAAGAAATTAAAACGTTGTGGTTCATATTATCGTACCAATATTTTTTTATTTTATTTTTTTTTGTAGGCAGTTTTATTTCGCGTTTTCTTACATATACCCTATTTTTATATGTGTATATCGTTCACTCTTAATTACTACGCAATTCGCGCGTCAATAACAGATAATTTAGCATACAATAGATGAATTGATGTGTATTATCAGTCGAATAGATTCTGTAATGATTACGCTCGCGTTCCAAATATAGATGAATGCTTCAGAAATTCTGTAAACTAGAAGGCAGCTCTTTACATAACAGCTGTCAACAACATTCAACGATTTGCCAACACATTCATTGTTAGTCAAATTCAGTAATACACGGTTTTCTCGATTAATTAGAGACTGCAGTACATTGATGTCAATTCTTTTAGTTATTACCTTTTTCAATCTGAAACGTTATGTTCGGACCGTCAGCGCATCTTTGAATCTACCAACTTGATTCGGAAGTTAAAAAAAAAGAAGTTAATTGTAGACAAACTTTGTGTCTCGCTTCTTTGCAACTCTCATCAGTTGAGTTTTTTCTTGTTCGTTACTTTCGACCCTTACCATTACGTACAAACACTAGTATAACAATTTCGCAATTATACTATAGCGCTTCGTAAAGCCACTGCAATGATTAATAGTTTCATCGTGTATGGCAAGCGACATCCGTTCTTCAATTTTGAGATCATGTGCTTTTACCTATACTGCGACACTTACAACTAAACTGTTCATAATTTAAATTTTGTAAAAAGGTGCTTCTAATCGGAATACTTGAAACCATTTATCTCCTGTATATAACAACGGTTAATATACAGTCTTCACGATCTTGTAGGTAAATTACTTTGTATACGTCCCGGATTTGCGAGAATTATCTGAAGAAATTTTTGCGTTATCATTTGTTGAATCATTATTACAGACAAGGTGGGTATTTCCAAACTTACGAAGTAGAACTGATCCGGTTACTCTAAAATTCTGCCCTTCAATCAATCAATCAAATGCTGAAAATAAAGCGTGTATGTTGGGCGTTCCCTTACACCCTTCAGTATAAGATATGTCACATGTACACTTCGGCATAGTTCATCTAAATCCTGTCTCAATTGGGTAAACAGTGATTCAACTTGGAAGTCAAACCAGATTTCTAGATATGGCAATATTCACCCGATATTCAAAAAAACAAGTTTTGCACAATTTTTCTGTGAAACTTTCTGTATATTTATTTGTTTATTGATTTTTTTTTTAATCTTTTTCAACCTATACCGTGATCTTGTCTATTGTTCTTCTCGTCAGGAGCACCTTTTTTTATTAGTGCACGAACAGTATTTATTATGTCACAGCTGTTCAATCGTAAAAAGCTTACAAATAATTAATATATTTATACTAATGATCGAATTTTACAAGTTAGTTTTTTTGTTTTTTTAATACGCAATTTTCAGTCGCTGACATTTTTTTGAATATTTTTCACTTTTAATATAAAATACGTGCTATTAACTAATGGTCGATGAATGGTGGGAATTGATTTTGAAATGCGATTTACTAATACTAATAAATCATCATGGTAGTCATGAATGATAAAGGATGGTGCTATGGCATTTTACGGTCTTACTATAACTATAAGTTCAGCTTATCGATAGGCTGAAAAGCAGAACTATTTATTTGACGTTGACTGCCGTTAACTATAATTATATTGTACGAAATGCTTGGAGACGGATAGATCGATATTGTATATATATATATATGTATGTGTGTGTGTGTGTGTATATATGTAAAAAAAAAAAATACATGTACTAAAAGAATTACATTCTACAATAATTGTTTATTTTGAGTTGCTTGACCTCGCGTGCGATTAAATGGTTATGATCAAAAGAATACATTTTACAATGTTATCTCACGCAATTCGCACTTCCTCGCCCTGTTTCTCTTATATTCTCACTTTTCTATCCGAATATTAAAATATATAAATTAAATATATGCATGTAATATGTAGTATGTAGTGTATCTCGTGTATGCCGATATACATATAATATAGTTTATTATATATGTAAAAAAAATTGGCTTGGAAAATTTTCAACTAAAACAATTATACAATAATTAGAACTTTATCATAACTGTGTATCGCCTACGGATCTAAAAGAATAATATTCAATTACTTTGTTTCAATCGTTTTTCCCGGTACTCAATGTTCATATAATTGATGCTGTGAGAATTTTTGATGGAAATATCAGGAAAATACGGTCGTTAATGTAGGTAATAAAACTTTATACCAATGTGTATATTGCTGGTGTGCCTATTAACCCAAAATGTGAACCATAATTAAAATAATAGTAAGCATTTTAAAATACGTCAACAAATCCGTTAAAAACTCGCGTCAAGAACGAATTTAACATTCTGGATTAATAGAAATGCTAGTTATACATATTGGCATCTATGTTTTCCCAAAGTCAACGAGTTCTAAGTCAGTCTGATAGCTTTCTTAAAAAAAAAATGTAAACAAAATAAGTAATACCTCTTTTCCTTCTGTACTTACTAATTACTAGTTAATAAACAAATAAAAAATATTTACTTTCAATAGCTATAATTTCTTTAAGCCCTTTCACATCGTATTTTATAGCTTCCACTCTCTTACCCTCTGCATTTTTATATCATAGTATTATAATATATTACATGACACCGTTTATTAATGAATAACGAGGGCCTGCACTGGTACAGTTGTATTTGTAATAATTCGATAATCAGTTATATGAATTTTAAATAATTTCGTTCACTTAAAACATTAGGCTCTTTAGGCATCAATATTTCGCGTATGTCTAAATAATTGAGCGTGTTACAAAAGTTACGTTTGATCTTGAGAAAGTCCAACCTACTTCGGAGTTTATCAAGATAATCATCAACAGACTGATTTCAAATAAATACTAAATGATTCCAGTTCACAAAAGTCCAGGCCTGGCGCATTACATGAAATAACGCATTCACTTCAACACTGCGCGGAATGATAGTCTCTTCATTCAAGTCTTTTTCACGTATTGTATATCTTGTTAGTTATAATGTAGTTCTACTTCTTTGGTGTTGCATAAAGTTCTGAAACTGAATACAAACCGAAATCGTCGCTTCACCAAGCCACAAGTCCTTCACCTATGCTTTTAAGTACAGTAGTGTTGTAACGTGGCGTTTCCTCCTCCTCAACTTTGTAAATATTTCGGGAAATGTCTATATCAGGAATATCTCTAAACTGTTTATAGTTAAAGAAGTCTTTTTAATTAACACCAGCTTTCGCTCTCCCGTTCCCCAACGCCGTCACTGTCTTCGTCGCTTGGCTCCTCCCCATACATGTCAGCCAATTTCCAAAACTTTTGACCAAAGTTCGACAAATGATTAAACTTCAAGTCACCGTCGTCAGTACCTGAGAAAAAAGTTTCAGAATGATCAGCTTGTAAGTTAACAAGATGCATATCAAAATTTACTATACTGAGGACACTGTGAGAGTAAAAATTTATCGAGAAGCACTCACAGGAAGCAAGAGACGACAGAGATCCTTCGGAATTACCCTTGCCTTCGTACGCATAATGCCTGACATCATCAAATGCGTTCGTTTCAGGATCTTTGTCACAGCTCTCTTTTTTGCCGTCTAAGAACCCACAAATATCGGGTACTTCATCACCAGTATCTGGGGCTAAAAGAATATAAAGAGTAAGTCTGATTCAAATACTCGAGAGTTATTACTCGTATTTTAACTTGTATAGTTGAAGACATTTACCTCTTCCTTCGAGTCCGACAGGTGCCATTTTTGAATCTATGGGTGGGGCATCGTACATGGCGCGGAGAACGTTCAAGTCGTATCCCGTATCGACTTCACCGCCTCCTTCGTCTTCGTAATTAATGATATTCTCTCTAATATCGTCCATGTCTTTGTACAAGTCGTCCGTCTTTCTTCTGTGCACCACTACAGCTAACAATAAGATCAGTAGGATTGCCACACAGACTAGAATGGCGACTAAAAAGTTAGTGTCAATTCCAAATGTGACAGCTTTTGCCATTCCATGATTGCAACCAGAGTCTGTGTTCTTGAAATATTCTGGCATTCCTAAATTGTATGTCTGAAATGACGAATATGAGCATTAAAATCATGGTTACTGGGAAATTTTACCAATTAGGAATCATAAACTGGTAATATCGTGACATTCTTCAATCATCAAGACTAAAACTTACATTTCCATTTATAGTCATATTGCGTATGCATCCAGTAAATCCTTTACTTGTCGGCTTGTGATCCCAATTAAACTGACTTGCAAGATGAACAAGGTTCGTTGGAGAACCCCCAATTTGTAGGGGACTGTTGACATTGAGAAATTCATTCGGTCCCTGTGGTACTGTCAATTTCATGCAGGAAGACATTTGGCAGTTGTCAACTTTCATTTCTATCGTCTGTATGCACATGAATTAATATCATATTAAGCACCAATCTTATTAATAATTACAATGTTTCATGATTTTCAAACTTATCACAAATTTGCTCACAGTCTTAGTCCAATAAACGTCGATTCTATGACTCTTCCCGTCCATCAATTCAATCTTGTTTTGTTCCAGCCTTATCGTCCCAGAACCATAGTCAACTAGCAGAACAGCATGACCTTCCTGTATCTCTAAAGACATGAAATCTTGGATATCCAAAATAGGGATGTAGCTCATCGGACCAAAGTAAAACACGAGCCCATTCTCAACTTGAGGTGCAATTTCCAGTCCTGGAAAAAAGAGTGAAATAAAACTTTTAGCAAGTTTGAAGACTGCTTAAAAATTCACAGCAACGGAAAATTTAATGATCAGTTTAAAATAATGAAAAACGGTTCTTAACGTTTACCTAGATGTGAATCGTCACAGGCTTGGCCAGGAGGGGGCATAATAGCCCATCCGTCACCGTTAAAACCAATTGCTAATAGCTCGCATCTTGGGCCTTCAAAACCTGGAGGACATTCGCACTTCGTAACCAAAGATGACACCAAAGGAGTCCCACCATTCAAACAATTGATATTTGGCTCAGCAACGTGGCAAATACATTGAGCGTCAACCACTGCTCTAACGCCAACAAACGATGTTGTATTTGTGTAAACTGCATACGGATTGGAACTGATGTTCAATATACTACGGCAAGAGTTGTTGCAGTGGAGTTTTTCAAACAAACATTCGTCAATGTTTATAAGCAATATACTGGTATTCAATTCACTTTCTATCTTCGAAATATGGAGAGTAGCAATTGTGTTCAATTTTTCAGGTGCATAGTAGGGACTTCCGTGAGCTGAGAATCTAACATCTAAGAGACTTTTATTGTTATTATGTGGCGAATGTAACACTGTAAATACGTCCACGTTTTCAACCTCAGTTTCTAGCATAGCTGCAACCTGTACTTGGAAAATTTCTTTCTTGCTTACACCTGATGCTCCCGGTGCGACAAATTCTTCCGCAGTGATACCTGAGAACCGTATCGATCCTGACTTAATCACAGCTTCTTCTGGTATTTCTTTAATCGTTACATTCACGTAGGCATTGACCTTGTGATGTTCTACCAGTTTACTTTCTTCAGTGACGATAAACTTCAGGACATACGTGTCATTTCGCGTTCCATGCAGCATTGTTATCATACCAGTGTGAGGATCGAGTAAAAAATTTTCGTGGCTAGAATCCCACGTGAAATACTTGTCAGGCAAATCCCAGTCGTCCGGATCATCGACGTATACTCTCCCAATCTCTGTATCTGGTGCTTCCCCCTTATAATTGTACACAAAAATGCTACTAGAACCTTCTTTCATTGCATTGTCATTGACATCTCCAATGATGACATTTAATATGGATGTATTAGTTTGCGGTGGTGAGCCACTGTCAGTGATAGCTATTGGAATATCATAGGTTTTACGTTCTTCCCTGTTAAATTCGACTTTGGCGTAAAGACTCGAGTCTTTTATCGAAAATTTTGATTTTATCTCATCGTCAGCAATCGCATCGATCTTGAATTTGAAAGGGGGGCCATTTTTATCCGAATCCCAGTCCTTTGCCTGCAGTTCAATTATTTTCCCGGGTTTCTCTCTTTCATACCATACCACTGGTTGAACCATATCCAAGAAAGGTGCATTGTCATTTACATCCTCCAATTTAATATTAATCGTCTCAGTGGCTCGCAAAGCAGTTGGCCCACCATCCTCATCCCGTGCCATGACCAGAACCTACCAAAAGATCGAAGAATGTGTTACAATAAGATAGATTTCTTAGCACTTTTGACACCTCTTCTTCCTTCTCTATGCATTTCCGTTGTAGATACTGTGCTAACAATTTTGCTACTGACAATAGTCTGTAAGTTTGAAAACGTAGATGGAATGACATTGAAGTAAATCCTAACAATAATCGTTGTTAAGTTGTATAAGACTTACCGCCCAAGTCTCATATCCATCCGGCGGGTCCCGGTCGAGGGTTCTTTTCAACTTCAGACATCCCGATTTGTCTATGGTTAGGAAAGGCTTATGCTGTTCGTTGGCTATGAAATAAGCAATATGCTGGTCGGCAGTCCTATCTTTAATATCGGGATCGTAGGCTGACACAATGGTTATACACCCTAAAAACAAGAATTTCAGATGTCAAGATATAAAACCCAGCTAACATAGCAACAACCCTAGTGAAGAATCTTTTGTACGGTTCAATTAGTAGGAGACACACAGTTAACAATACTATAAAGGGTGCATTCCGAAATTAGCTGGTAGCGCTAAAAACTCCTTAAGACAGAGGCATAGGTACTCACGTACTCGGCAGCGCAAAAGATATAAATGATTGTTGGCAGCACTGGGAGCTAATATCGGAATGCACCCCAAGTAGCTTGAGTTCAAAACAACATTTTCAGCCGAGAAAAAAAACTATTAACTTCTTGCTATAAATACCTTCGACTAAGCTTTCCTCCTGGATAGTAAGATTTTTCTCGAAATCTTCGAAAACAGGTGGATTGTCGTTTACATTATCGATGAAAATCTTGACGTAGGCAGTGTCGTTAAATAGGCCGTCAAAAGCTCGAATGGTTAAATTATATTCTGTAATAGTTTCGTAGTCGAGTTGATTCTTGACCCGAATCTTTCCTGTGTTAGGCTCAATGTCAAAACCGTTTCCAGTATTTCCTGATATAATACTGTACGTAACGAGACTAGCCGTATCTCGATCAATGGCTTTGACTTCGGTCACAAGTTGATTGATGTTTGCATTTTCCGGTATGGAATTAGCTGTGTACACTGGTTGAGTAAAGTGTGGCGGATTGTCATTTTTGTCAGCGATTGTGACAGTGAACACTTGTCGACCCTTGTTAGGTTCACCATTCTGGTAAAGGGCGCTAGGTGAGTTATCTACCGCAACTACCTTTACGGTATATGCCGCAGTTTTCTCTCTATCAAAAGTCATGAGCGTTGTCAGGTTACCGGTTCGTTTATCAATAGTAAAAAGATTCTTGTAGTTCTCCAATTCATAGGAGACCTGAAAAGACATATTTTCGATGAACTACAATGATTTGTACGTGAAAACTTATTCTAAATCTACACCTTGAGGAACATAAGCTTGACTCTGGTAAAACTAAGCTTGAATAAAGGAACAAAAAAATTGGGCAACTTAAAACCTTACCTGATTATTAGCGGAGGTGCCATCCGCGTCTATAGCTCGAATTTGCATCACTGGAGCTCCTGGTGGTTCATTTTCCAACACACTACCCTCTTTTATGTCACGAAATATCGGTATGTTGTCATTGACATCAAGAACTTCAATGTTAATAGAAGTCTCAGCAGCCAGTAATTCTTTGTTTGAGACACGAACTATCAGGGTATAATCTGTATTGCTCTCAAAGTCAAGATGCTTAGCCAGTTTTATATCAGCTACATCTTTACCAGATTGATCGAGTCTATGAAAATATAAACAACACATATAATCATGACTATTTGTTGTTACAAATACTCGGAAAAAAAATTTCACAGAAATTTATTTTAACATACAATAATTTTGTAAGTATTTCTGGAAACTCGACAGCTGCGATCACTAGATCTGAGTATAAGTTGAAGCATCGTTCAATTTTCCATTGTTTTTTTTTTTTTTTGCATTACCTGAAAGTATTTTCCTTGTTAGTCTGCTCGGTTCGGCCATTAACTAGTCGAAAAACTACTTCGGAGTCTCCATCGATATTTGAAACTGCTTGTAGCCTAACAAGACTGAGACTAAAATCGTTGAGGCTTTCGTTCAGCTTCAAAGGTTCTGACGTTCTGTTTAGAAAAGCAGGTGCTTTTTTATGAGATTCAACAACCCTTATTTCCAACTCTATGTAACTGGACTGCGGAATCTCTCCTTGATCTACGGCTTTAGCGATCAGGTTAAATCTGTAGTCAGGTTGTCTCTGCAATAATTAAAAAATGTGTCAAATTATTTGCAGCCGAAGTCTTTTGCTATCTCGAGTAAAAGTAGATCTACAAAAAAGCCGACTTGGCCTGGATATAAAATTCCATTTTACTTACGTCGATCGTTTTGTTGAGAAATATAATACCAGTGTTTCTATCGATTCGGAAATACATTTCATCCTCGGCTATCTTAGAGGTCAAACTGTAACGAACCACGGAATTGTTACCATCGTCGATATCAGTCGCCGAAACTCTCATGACTTCTCTTCCAAGGGGCAGATCTTGAGGTACCGACTCCGTGTACGCCTATGAACAAGACGAAGACAGTTATAAAACGTAACGAGAAGTCTGTGAGTGCAACGGCAAGCCTCCGTCATGCAGTTGAAAAATAATCAAAAAATACCCCTACACTTTGATATCTGAAAAATAATCACATGCATTGATCATTGGTCTTGATTTGAGTCTCTCCCCTTTCATTCTATTTCGTTCCATCCGACATTCCGACAAATCTAAGCTACATGTATACATCGTATTGCGTAGAAGTGTCCTAATTTTCGAAAAACGAAAGAACCATCGTCCCTGAATCCAACTTTTTTATACATGCCATTGTACACGAAGTAGAAATGAAAGTGGAATAAAAGTTGTGCCATTATAATTCGTGGGTGTCGACGATAACGCGCAAGCAAACATTTTTGTTTCGGTCACACGACCATTCCAAAAACGAACGCACGTAATGGTGAGACGTGCTTTTACGCCCCGTGTATAATTAATCACGAATATTATACCGACGGCGAGCAAACACTCTTCAGCCAAAGGGAAGAAAATTTATTTTCTGATTGCAGAGTTTATGGAAATAAACACGTTCAGGGGTGAGAAAATGATAGAGCTATGTATAATAATTAGGTATACGGAATGTATAATAAAAGAGCGATGCACATCCATCATTCCACATCAAGTAGGTAGCAATATAATCACACGACAATATCTCAACGAACCTTCCACATGTTTCCGCGAAAGACCTAGATTCAAAAAGAATTCAAGCGAAAGTTGTTAATTGCTTAAAATTAGCAAAATGCATACATTGAAAGAAGGATGTTAGTCGTCGAGGTGCAAGCCCGTCAATCTTTCATTTCCACCAATAAACGTCGTCCATACCCCGTGTATATCTCAATGGATTCAATCGTTGTTGAAACATTCTTATAGAAAATAAACCGTAATATTCCTTGCTGAATTTCCGATCTATAAAGGCGTATATATATACTCACCACTTTGTCGAATACAGGCGAATTGTCGTTAACGTCCGATATGGTGACTTTGAACGTACAGACATCGTCGAGTTGCGGCCTACCATTATCCTTAGCCAAAATCGTAAGGTAAACTTCCTTTTCTCGAGCCGGCTCATCTCGGTCCAGTATTTGAGTAGTTTTTATCAACCCAGTCTCATTGTTGATTTGAAATTTCAACCTCTCGCCGGGTGCGAAAAGGAATGTATAGACGATTGTTCCTGCAAAAAGAAACCGGCGATGCGTTAACCAATTTCATTGGAATTTTTTCAAGAAGTATAATTGAAAAAAAAAAATTCAAACGAAAGACACGCGTACCTCCAGAATCAAGGGGGTCCCTGTCCTCGGCGTGAACTCTGATGACCTCCGTACCGGCTGGTTCCTCCTCCTTGATAACAGGCGCGTAGGTTGCACATTTTGAAAATACTGGTTTGTGATTATGATTGTCTGAGGACTGTGCCTGGAACAAAAAGCATGGCTACGCTAAAATTGCTGGTTTGAAACACAGTGAGTAAAAAGGGATGACGGTAAATGACGCGTGTGATCCACATACCTATACGAATGCGATTATAAATTCAATACGCGACAATTGAAAGAGAAGCACAATGAAAATGGTGTAAATAAAAGCGTACGTTCAAAAGTAGAATACATACGTCTATAGCTGCAGGTGATTTCAAGTAGCGGCGGCATTTGCTTGCGACGTCAAAATTGATTATTGAAAATATTGCCAAATTAAATTCTCACCGACATTTCAATTGCAATTACATGTCACGTGCGAATACCATGAAATGTGAAAACCGCGAACGGATTAGATGAAAATAATTGAAAATAAAAATCAAATACATTATTGTATAATAACGCGACGACGTGACGGGAAAGCGATTTATAAAGAAATTCTTCACGACGCAGGTTGAATAATTCCCAAGACGCCTACGAAATGTCGCTGGAGATGAATCTCCTTTCTATACGTGACGACTTTCAAACAGAGTACAGCGATTTGTTTAATACATTATACTGTCGACGAATTTTTAATCATCATTCGCGCGGATTTGCTTTGAAAAGATTTACCATCGTCAAGAATGAAAGTGTCGCTGCATCGCGTACATTGCGTATAAGATCGCCACATGAACGTAGAAAATCATTGTATCGTACGTATAAAGGATAATCTATTTGTATCCTAATACAACTAGTCGCCGGAATCGGTAATCTATCAGCCCAAGTTGACTTTTGAATTATTAACACGAGCGTGACACGAGGATTATAGAGTTGTGCAGAACATCGAACAGACACGTCGCATATTTCGAATAGGAGTAGATGATAATTCGACGTTGGTGGAGTAGGTAAATATTTCACATCGAAGAGTACATGTACACCAGGGGACATGCACGTATATACGTAAGTATACCGCATACATCATCCAGGTAGATACGTATACGAACATTGCCCATTCGGGGATGTGAATAATTGATGTAAGCTTCGGTGTCCGGATATTCGCGTGAGCGAACAAACGAATCAACTGATACATATTACAGCGGTAGGGAAAACACTTGGGCTAAATCTAAAACGATTTCCATGCTCAGGAGCCAACGTAAGGTGTGTGTGTGTGTAGCATTGCCGACTACGCAGGGTGTAATGCATAATGAAGGGCGACTTACCCTGACAATTTCATCCTCGTTATAGGGCAGCAGCTGATCCTGTGAGTCGAGGTGTCTCGAGTGTCTCAATTTCAAGGCTTCGCCTAAAGGAAACGGGCAAAAATTTCGAGTCATTAGTCAAGGGTCCGAACACGGGGCCTAAATAATTCGTCGCAACGGTTATACAGAGAGACAACGTAGGAGGAGGAGGGTCTCTCTGGTCCTACGATTCGGAGGTAGACGCGAAGCACTCAGCAGCGCCGAAATTAAGCCACAATCAAACAGGTCCGTTCGCCCAACCGACCATTCATCCATCCGTCTCGCTCATCGCGTTTGCCTACATTAGGCAGAAATAGGAACGATCGTGACGAAGTAGCGTCGTCGATTCGCGCCCTCGACGAAAGAGCGAGAGACGAACGAGAGGAACAGCGGTGTAGGTAAATAGTGCGTTCCTCGTCCATCGCAAATCGTAATCGTAATCGTCGTCTCGACGGAGAAACGTTGGGTATCGGTAATCGAAGAGAAACCGGGAGTCCCGTCCCCTCCTCCACCACCTTCCGCACCCTCGACAGTAACTCAATTAAGCCAACTTGGCTGTTCGCTAACCGTTGAATGACATTAATTCGCGATTTCCTCAGGCATTCCGCCTAGCTGCGCGCTTTCGGTAATTCAACATCACCGCCGCGAAGGTACTTGTCGTATTTATGACGAAGACGTAGGTTCCCTTGTTCGTTGGTGCACACACGTCTGTACTTATCGCAGACAATACTAAGGCTTCGGGTCATTCCCTGAAAAGGGTCAATTCCGTCTATGTAACAGCCCCAATGGTATATGACCGCATTGTGTCCTCGTTTCGATGTAAATCATGAACGCCACCGCCGCCTGCCGTTCGCCGATCATTTCGCACAGCGGTACGTACATGAGTACCTATTATTAGGACGTGTGTTTTCCAACTTGGTATTATAATATCAACAAAGAAGGGAAACCTTACGCGAAGTTATGCCTTCGACGTACGTACGTATAAGCTCGAGCGTAACGTCTACTTATCTCGTGTAATAATGTAATAAGTATTCACCACCCGACGAACAAACGAACGAACGAACGACACCCCAAAAATCGGTACAATTGAATAATAATTAATTTTAAAATGTCATTACACCGGCATTATTATCATTAACCGAAAGACCAGCGGTCAGACCCGCCACAAGTATGTACCATGCAAAGTCCGAGAGACAAAGAGACGCAATAACGATTCTACGAAGCGGAAGAGTTTCCCCATTTTTTCTTCTCTCTGTTTTAACTGTCAAAATAATTTTTATACAACCACAAAACACGAACCCAAAGATTTTCCGCTCATTTCTTAACCTCGCCTCAACGTTGATCGTGCCAATTTTTGAGAAAAGTACCTCCGTGTATTATAATTGCATCGGTTCGTTGTGCTTTGTGCGAAATGGCGATGGGTGGTGATTACGTAGGTACGAGGGTGCATGTATTATAGTATCGGAAAGGCTATGTTGGTCGGTATAACGGGTGAACGTATCAGTCTGTATACGTATACGTTATACGTTATACGTAGATACGCTGGCTTCGTTACCCGCCCTCATTACGACGTTACACTCGGTGCGAAATTATCGCCATCTCGTAGGTAATGGCATTCGTTCGATTATTGTTAACGGTTTATTAGACACGGTCGCTGGAAAATCGAGTCAAATCGAACTGCTCTATATATGTACACACATATATATATATATATATGTATACGTATATGCAAAAGCAAAGACAGTAGAAGACAAGAAGTGGAGAAGGGAGTAAATATATAATCTCTTCTCCGGAGAATTGTTTCTTCGCGCGTTTATCGCGACGAATGAATAATTTGCAAGCACCGTTTATCCAGGAAGCTTCCTGCCCTTCTACTCCATCTTTATTGCACCTTTGTAACTGCAATATATAATAAACGATACAATACCCTCTCAGGATTTCAAAGAAGCTGGAAAATGTCTTCCGCCGCGGTATCTGCAGTGTGTGTATAACGCAATCTGACTGTATTGACATTTATCCGACACCGAGCTCAAGAATCACTTCGCAAATGCAATGTCACTCCGCTGGTGTTGCTGCTGCACGGCGGTAAAGACGATTCCCGTGCGCATATGCGAGAAGGGTATGTGAGAAAATAATAGATAACGTCAGGCGGAGTGCACATCGTGCGTCATACGTATAATATTACACCTTGTAATATATATATATGTTTGTATAATCTTGCGAACCCACATCAGCTGGTGGTCGGTAATTTTATCCGATCTGACGTGAAAATAAAATTTCGAGAAAATTCCTAATTTTCGTTTTCGTTTCTTTGTCGCTCGCCCCTGCTTTCCCGTTTATAATATATTATATGCGTAGGCAATTTAGACTTTAGGGTGTAAAGTTTCTCGGATCCTGTATAATACTACGTAACCATATACCCAGCCGTATATGAGGATATAAGCATCGCGTAACGTGCGTACATTGTACATAACTCACAGGTATACGATATTTCGGTACAATGTATGTAATACATACGTATGTACGTTGTTGCTGTATATCCGTTAACAGGAACGAAAAAAGTAACAAGAGTATCGACGACGAAGGGAAAATTTTTATTATTCTTTGAGACAACTTGACAACTGAGTGGAGATTTTTGTCCCTGCAGGATATAATAACAGTGTTACACAGGCACAGAAACGGACACGTAACTATATTATATAATATATATTTTTGTAAACAATATATAGAATACATATACAGTATATATATGTATATAAATATATGTATAATAATAAACGCGGCGGTTGCGCCAGAATATAAATTATACATAGAGTAGCCGTGTATTTTATTTCATTTACTTTTATTATACGTTTTTTTTTTTTTTTTCATTTACTTTCTATCCAGAACCCCCGAAAGGGCGGTATTTTTACGATGTTTCCTCGCGATAAATTTTTCATACACCGTGGAGGTAGGAAAAAAAAAATATGCTCGGTTCCGAATATATACTATGAAATAAGAACAAAAAAGTAAATGAAACGAATAAAAGGACGAAGAATTTGTTTTTTTACAGAAATTGAACGAAAATCAAACGATCCGTGTCTGCGCTGCGGTTGTAATCGTGTAAAAACAAGAAGAAAAATTTTCTCGCTCTACCGCGTCAACGAAATCCTTAGAAATAAAATAATCATAAAAAAAAAAAAGAAAAAAGACAGGAATAATTTCCCATATTATATTTCCGCGAGTTAATAAATTCGAACGTAACCAACGGACCCCTCGTTAATTCGGATAAAACGTTGATCGACCTTTGTCTTCGTCGTGATTCCGGACAATATCGATACGGCCCTGTTGAGTCTGGTCAAGCGCGGTGATCGCGATGCGCGTCATCGTAGAAAAAAGGGTAGAAGGTATTAAAACTGGAATGAAAACCTCGGTAGATGTGGAGTAGCAGCGTCAGCAGCAGCTGGATTTCGAAGCCGCGTACCGTCGACGACGGTTTTAAACCCGCTGCGATAACGGCGATAACACTCGGATCGTTGACAAACCGAACGCGATAACCGCTTTCGACGAATTTATTATCTGTTAATAAAACAACACGCCGCGTGCGAAAATCTATCCGCATCGCAAGTTTTACACATACACACGGATATACGTGAATTCTAAATCACTTGCGACGGCATAGGTGCAATTTTTATTTTTATTTTTTTTTCATATTTTGTTCGAATCTTGTATTTTTCTATTTTTCTCTTCACATCTGCCAAACTCCAATATAACCCGCATTATACCGGTATACGGTTGAGAAAATCCATCGACGGTATTTCATAAGACCGAATGCACGGAGAGGAAGAAATTTTTTTATTTTTTTATTTTTCTCAATCTTCGACAAGAGTAAAGATAAATTTCTATTATTGTAAAAAATATCTTGTCAATATAATCACAAAATTGAGGAAAAATTTATCCAATACAATTTATTTTTCATCAGCTGTCAGTATATACGTTACGTTTAGTTTTTTTTTTTTTTTTTTTAAATTCTTTTCTTAATGCATTTGCAGGATAGTAAAACATCGACAAAGCTTTCCTACGCGCGTGCGTACGTACGTAAAGATCATACTTAGGTATGTTAACCTACACTATACCCAGAGGGGTTGGTATATAGTTATGCACGGCACAAGAGATTCCTGGTCGGTTATTCGACGTCGACCAGACGCGGTACGTCATCGGCAAGGAATGCGCCGTCTAGCGTTAATGTATACCCGGTTCGTCGACGAGCCGAGCGAGTTTACGCCGTCTTCTGCTACGCTACCGCTAATTTTCTTCATCGCTGCTAAGAAGGCGAGTTGTACGTATGCGTGTATGTGTATTGCATACATTGCACACCGTGTTACAATACTCGTTAGCGCGAGGTACGAACCTAAAACAGTTACAATTACACGCTACGTGAACAGTAATCGCTTGTTGAACGCTTTCCCCGTCTCCGGTTCTTTTCGTTTCTGATCTGCAGTTAACAGCGGATTCTTTTCGATGCACTTTCCATTGGAAATTTACTTACAGCGTTACGGGTTGCGTGAATATCGCTGTTGTTTGTATGAAACATATCACAATTCGTACTCGTACATAAATGTTAACGTATAATTGCAGGAAACATGTTCGAATCCTTTGAATATAAATTCAACGAAACACTCCTTTACAGGTATGATGTGTATAACACGGGGTTGTAATCATCCCCGACTTTTAAAAAAATTTCATCTTGACGCAGAGGTAACGAAAATCGTCAAGTTACGAACATAGAGACGGATGTATAACAGCGCAGCAGCAGCAGCACTGAAAAGCTGAGCGGAAAAAGAATTTCTTTGGTAGAGTAAGAAAAACTCGTTTCACATTCATCGTCGTCCGCATATACGGAAAAACCGATGGAGTACACGATACGTTACCGAAGTACGTACCGAAGTAAAAGAGATTCTTCAAACTTGATATCTGGCTAATGTCTGCATGCGCAGTGGCGACGCTTGATCGTTGAAAGAGATAGCGTTTCAGGCCACTGAACGTGCATACATTATCGCCACGTGTATACCTAATCAAGTTACACGGAGGGCTGATTGGAATTGATCGAATGTTGCGTTATTAGAAAATGCAAATGAAAATCAGCTCCGATGAAAGTAAAAAAAAAAAAAGGAGGCGTGACAAAAAGACAAGATGGAATGATTTTTTAACAATCTGATAAGGTATAATTGAAGTTAGTAACGTTACCGTAACGATGCGTGTTCAGGAAAAATCTTTACTACTTTACGCGCCGTTGGAATTGTCCGAAGACTGGTAAACCGTACCGATCGTGAACCAAACGTACCCATATTCTTCAAAATTCAAATCCTTGAAAGTCATTTTAATATCGCAAAATAAAAAAACAAAAAAAAAAAAAATGAAACTTCTCCCTGCTACTTCGCGACGTTAATTCTCTTCCCGTATTGTCGAATCATCCGCGGTTAAAGTTCTCTGCAACAGCATCGTGTACGTGTATACGTATAAAACGATATGACAGATCTCCCATGGTCAGAAATAGAGAGCACCTGGAGATACGAGAACGTTTACACAGAGGAGAAACGTTTTTTATTTTTTTTTTTTTCTATTTCTCTTCTCCTCACTTCCACGTGTATACGGAAAAGTGGCAGGCTGAAAGTAATGCGGAGAGTAGATACTGTGCACAAGGCGCGTACGCCGAGACGAGTCTCGATTTAGCTTACAGCTGATCGTCGAACGAACGGAACAGACGCGGTTAACGCTTGCATTATACATACGTCCATACGTACAAACACGGGGGCATAAACGTTGCCCATGTATAATACATAAAAGCTCCCCCAGACCTACAAAATCTGCGGTGTATTGTACAGACCGGGATTATAATCCGAGGGAGTCCCAAAACCTAGGGGCGTAAAGAATGAATGAATAAACGAATGAATGAGTGTTGAATGAATGAAAATTAGGTTTACTCCGCATAATGGAATATCCACAACGCGTATATGATTCGTATCGTAGAGATTTGTGTATATTGTGTATAATTATAATAATTCCCGCTAGTATTAACAAATAAAATGTATAGAAAAAAAAAAAATTGAGCGAGGAATATAAATAAAAGAAATTAAGAAAAAAAGATACAGTGGTGGTGAAACGCGAACAAAGTTTAAATGGGTTTCCACGAGTTTTGAACGTGAGATTTGATTAATTACCTGCGCACACGCACGCACTGTGAAAATACAGAAAAAAAAAGAAACGAAACACATTTCGTCGAGTTAACCAAATACGGAGAAAGAAATGATTCGCTGATAAAAATAAAAATATAAATGTAATTTAATTAATCTCGATAACCCGAATTGTTCGAATCGCATACTTTTTTTTCTTTCTATTATACAAGAAAAACCATTCCTTTCACCATACTTGTTAAATTCGAGAAATTCTTTCTTCGTTGTGCGACGAGCAAAGGCGAAAAAAAAGAAAAATAATTAATGCCTACAGGCAGAAGAATCCTCGCGTGAGTGACAAAAGTTTCACCTGCAGAAAGGAGATTTTCGGTGATCTAACAGCCCGCAATTCGGATGTGATTCCTCCTCCTCCTCTGTCCCACCTATATATTCATCCATGTATCCGTCTATCTATCCACCTATCATCTATCTATCCATCTATCTATCTATCTATCCACCGGTCTATTTTTACCATGCGGGGCAGAAGCAGGCTTAAATTCTATTTGCGGCACCACGCGGTGCACATACGCCTCTCTCTCTCTCTCTCCCTCTCTATCTCTCTCTCTCTCTCTCTCATACGTCGAGGCTGAGAGCTCTGCAAGCAGACAGCAAGGGCGCCTGCTCGTCGTTGATAAGGCACGAACGAAGGGCAGAGGGCGCGACGCCGAGAGATGAGGAAATCTGAAAATGAGAAAAAAGGAAGCGAGGACAAGCGTTCGTTACTTACCAACACAACGGAGAAGAAGAGATGAAATTTACGGAAATACCTACGCGCGAGGACCGCGAACGTCGCGGACAATGCCGTGCAGGGCTGCCTGCTCAAGGGGAAGAGGATGACGTGACGATGATGATGACGAGGAGGAGGAAAAGAGTTAAGAGCTCGACGGAGAAGAAAGAATACGTGTAACACGTACGTGCGCAAGGTATACAAGAGCCGACGGGCTAATCGTCGGATATTCAAAAGCGCGGTCGTCGTGTGTAATCAAATCCACCGGCCTTCTTCTCGTCGTCTCAACAATTACTGCCCCTCGGCACTTGGACTAATTTATTGATCGAGGGGTCCGACTATTCGCGGAGACGATCTTTGGTCGTCCAACATTGTCTTGCCGTACCTACTATCCAAGTAGCTTGAGCAAATTATAAATAGTAATTTACACTGTTGTTATACCGATGCCGATAACTGATCGTTAATCGTTGTCAGTAATTCATATTTTATTCAGAAACGTATACGTATGTGGACACGTTTCTCTTATACGTAAGGTGTAATCATCTCGTCAATCGGTCGTGGTAAAAGAGAAGTATGTTTGTGTTAAAAAAAGACAAAAAGAAAAAAAAGTCACCAACAACGCAACAAGTCGAATTATAGAGGGTTATTATTTTTCGATCTCTTTGTTCTACACGGAGTTAATTCGCTTTTTTTTTCATTTTACCACACGTTTCAACAACAGTTTTGTGCTTTTGCTCGTTATATTACAGAGACGTACGGTTATGCGGATCGTACGGTGTGCCGCGGGTATAACGTGTAACTTAATTGGCGTTAATCTCACCCCGGCACTGTCATTCTCGGTTGTTTGTGAACCAGGCGGCACCGAACACCGGTGCAAATTTGATGGTTTAAAATTTCCCTCTCTGCACGAGGGACAGGTACTCATCTTCAAATAAACAATACCATCAAAAAATGATAAAAAAAAAAAAAAAACAGAGAGAGAAGAAAAAACAACAACCGATCCGAAATGGGACACGAGTTATTGTTTGCGTACTGTTTGGGTTATTCGATGCGATATATCGCACGATTTCATATGTTGATGCAAAAGTATAAAAGCGAGTTGTTTTCGTTCCAGTTGAAAATTCGAAAGGAATCGTACAATGCGAATACTTCGGGAATAGTGATAACGCAAGTCGTAACGCCTCGGTATTTGTAAAACAACAAGAGAGTATAAAAAGTTTTCTTGTAAATCGATTCTACGTGTATATAATCAACCAGAGGCATATCAACAATAAACGCGTGTGTCGAAGAGAGAACGTATGAGATTCCGTTCGATACTCGTGTGATGAAAATTTGATATTTAACCTACGGAAGACCGACGCGATTGAATAATTAACGATCGATTAATTATTAGTATCGACGGGATTGTCGGAAAGATTGAATTCGTACGGTTGGCACGATATCGGACATTTCATTTCACGTCAAGGAAATAAATTCCCGCATCAACGGAAAGTGAAGAATAACCGAAAGAAACTTAAAACTTGGAACGTGTATGTCAAGCTGAAAATGACGACAGTGACGTGGCGTTGGGTTATTTATACATGCATAATTTTTAATGCACGAGTAATGAAATAAGTAGGAAGAAACTTTTTTGTACTCTGCGTCATGTCCGTCGCGTGATATTATAATAAATAACAAGAGTCAAGAAACAGTTAAAAGTTGAAAATTTGTATCGCAAGCTTCTGAGAATCGCTAGGCAAACGTGGGTGATTAGAATGTGTGCCTTTTTCTAATAACAGCCGGCAAAGCGACGTAGAGTCGCGAAAAGGGTTGCCGGCGTGTCGGTAAAAAGCCGGAAACGGAAAACAAGGGGTAAAAAGGAACAAAGAAAAGACTGGCCGAGAACGGAAAACAAAAATCTACACACTCGCTGTCCGTCAACTCGACTATCCGACTGACTGTCAGAGTCAGTAAACGACTTCGGTCGATACGATACAACAGCCGCGAGCGAGTCTCAGTTGATCGATTTTTATGTTTGTAAACCTGACCTGACACAATCATCGGCGTACCTGACAATACGTTAGAATATCGCTCGGCGACCTCGACGGGCTACAAATTATTACACGTTTTCACGATTTTCACCGTTCATTCCACTCTGCGGGAGAATAAAAGCGAGTTTTCATGTTTATTTTTTTTCTTGCTGCCCGAGTCAAAACACAGAGTACAATTTTTGTACATGAGTATGCATAGTTTCTCGTAAAAAGTTTTCGATCGTCGTGAAAATTTAGATTTTCTCGATAAATAATCTACAAGATGCAACAATTTTCTACGAAATCTTGCAATTTCTGTGAAACTTCGTAGTAATGGTAGAAATTTTCACCACGGTGACCATGCACCGTTTCTTCGAATCGAAATGGCACCCGACGAAATCGTTTCAACCACTCGGCTGCGAACAATCCCTGAAATTCTGCTGTAAGCTGTAAGCAATCGAACTTTGATGCTCGAGGCACACGGTGTAGGGATATTATACAGGGCATGGAGAATGCCGTTACCATTTATCGCATACTTGATACCAACAATCGCAATTGTCATAATCCAACGCCGTGCATCGAGTATCGTGTTCGTGTGTAGAGGTATAACATGCTAAAGCGACGAACGAGTCAAAGGCGTTTCGTGTAGTGTTCTAATGTGAAAATGAGAGAATATCAGGGGCGGCAAAAGTGAGCGAAACGAAAACACTTTGTACGCGCAGGGTGAGCCCGGAAAATCATGGAAAAGTCAGGGAATTTCAAAAATATACCGACGAAATCAAGTCGTTGTTGTACGAATTAATATCGATCGTAAGAACAAAAACAGATTGTACTCAAAATTTTGTTTCGTCGCGCCACTTTTTACATTCTACGTATATTGCTTAATACCAAACTTCCTTTCGTTTATCGTTAGTAAATTAATGGTCGGTCGGGCACTTAATTAGCAGGTATATATTACCGTGTAAAAAAAAACCTTGTAATTATATTTTATGAAATATATGACAAGTTTTACACGCATATTCCTTATAAAAGGAATACCTGAAAAAGTCGGGTTATTTCAAATTTTAAAAAAGCTTTCAAACTCCGAGTGAAAAAATTAATCTCATGCAAATCACGCAACGACGAAATTGTATAATATTATTCCGGTAATTTCAATGAAATTATCATCACGTGCGATGCGAATACCGGTTCACACCAGGAACGTAATAAAAGGTGGTAACGCGGGGGTGGATCGAGGTGGACGCACTTACTGCACCCACAGTTATTTAACCCCCTCGTTTCACCCTTGCTCTAGGTGCGCGTATCGTAAAGCCATCGCGACACGGAACGAAACGGAACGAAACGGAACGAAATGAAACGGAACCGCGTCGCGTGCGAGCAGCGTGGGCGAAGGAATTCCTTTTTCCCGTGGGAGTTTTTCTCCCCGTTTCTGGGCCGTGTCGAGGGTGTCGAACGAAGCGAGGGGCCCGGAGCTAAATAAATGATCGGGAAAGCTATTTCGCTGTTTCTTGGGACGCCCCTCGACGCCCCCAGTTGTCACTGGAAAAGTAGTTAAGCCCTCCTCCCCTTCGACCCTGCGTGACAGCGTTTTCGGCCCCCGAGTCTAATTTCTAATCTCTTCCGGCGCTTGGAGAGAGAGGGAAAGAACGCGCGGCGCAACAGGAGCGCGAGATTTTCTATATATAAAGTTAGGAGAAAGGGGAAATGAATCTGAAGAAAATCCAAATAACACAAGCCGAGGTACCGTGAATTTGAGAAAAACCGGTAGAATAATTAAACTCCGGGGTATCTTTATTTTTTATCCGATTCCTGCGAATTGTAATCGAATCAAAATCACCAGACTTCTGAACGTTGTGATTGCAACATCTTCGCTCAAACTCTTAATAATAATATCTTAGATCTCGTGTTGCTCGAATTTTTTCAGAATCATTTTTATCAAACGACTAGAAATAAAGAAGGCTCAAGTTCGTAGCATCAACGTAACACGCAACACGATGAAAAAAACAGTTACAGTACAATTTTAGAACGATTTTCAAGGAGTCAAATTATCAAAATATGAACATATTTTCTTTGTTATAGTTTACTGGCTAAATTATCTAAAATCCTCAGGGTCGAATTAAAGATTTTTTCCGGAACATGCACCGTTAATTAAAGTAACGTTACCAACTTCAACCTCGAAGAAATAACTTTTCCTTCGGTTCGACTATAATTATTGTTAAAAATAACATTGCTCATTTTTCAAACGGTTTTTCCTTCATTCCCAACATTAACATCCGATCAAGACCTTGCGATCCTCGTTATTTATACTCATCCTTGCAGGTAATACGGATGCGGCAATGCGGTTCCACCTTCGAAACAACGGTACGACGGCACGATTCGACCCAACTTTTCACCCCCGTTAACTTTCAGTGCCCCCCCAGAGCGCAACGGCAACTCCGATGTGCTCCGGCACTGCACGCATAGGTATTTAATTGAACGTTGAACTTGTTAGCCCCGGTTGTTTAGGGTAACCTCTTGTACCTATATACGGTTCAAAATTGGTGCAAAAAAACTTCAAACTCGTGGGCAACATAACAGATAACCCGCGGCTCTCCGCAAGAATAGGACATATAGATTATTTGTAAGCATGTTCCACTTCTCCTCATTCCTTCGTAACAACGCGAATCGTCCGTAACTATAAAAAACTGCACGAAAACCGGCCCTTATTTAAAAAGAAATAAAAAAAAAAAAAAATTGAAAAAAGAAAAGATACCGCACGTCTTATTCTCGATGAAAATTTTCCCCTCTAATATTTTACACACGCATGCGTGTTGCAGGTTCGTACCTTACGCCTAGGTCCTTAAATGATGTACGATACGAGACGATGCCAGAGGTCGGCATTGAAATATGATGCAAATTAATATACACACAGGTAATATACTCACACCACCAGCCAAAACTACGTGTGTGTGTGTGTGTATACATACGTATGTAGTACATAGATGTGTATGTACATTGTTATACACATGCGGCGTACGCAGAAAGAGAAAAACTTATTTGAAATAACAAATTTTCGTTCGAACCCTCTGCAATCCCCAACGTATTTCCCTCACGTTCATCGCGGGAAAATGAGATTTTTCATTTTGCCTCTTTGAGAGAGACATACGCAATTTTTTTATTTATTTTTTTTTTTTTTTTGCTGTTTTCCTGTTTTTTTCCCCACTCTCTACAGCTCGCCGGTCAAAACCCTCCAGCGATTCGGCTCTACCTGATTACAAGGAAAGAGATAAAAAATAAGCTACATCCACGAGGAGAATCGAATCGATACGTAAAAATTTTCCACAAATTTTTCCACGCCTAAACAGTAAAACTCACGATTCTCAATCAAGGCTGTAGAAAATTACCGCTGAATATCGTTGTGCAACTATTAGACGAAAACGTTACGAGTCGTTTTAATAAACACATTCGTACGATGTAGAAAAAAATGTAACGTGGAAATGGGTAGAATAATTGGAGATACAAAAATTCGAGATCAAGTAATATCTGTAACGGTTGTAACAACGGTTGCAGCGAGACGACGAGGCCCGTTTAACGCAACTGATTTTACTCAAAGATAATCATTATCGTCCCAGGAAACGACGACGCGCCCGCATACTTGTGTTATTATATAACACGCGGCGTGTATTATACATGTATGTGCTACTCGCACGATATAATACACGGTAATAAAGCGAGAGATGAAGATTGTCAACGTTTTCCGCACCCGCGGAGTCATGATCGCTGGTTCAAAGGTCACGGCACGGTACGCCACCCAAGTACAATGACACTTGTTCTGCACCATCCTCGTGCTCGTTGAGGAGATTTTCCTCATCCCTCCTCCAACTCAGTCTCTGTCTCTTTTTTCTTCCGCTTCGCGATCTCCGTCGGTCCGTCGGTCCGTATGTAGGCCATCCGCTGACGGACCGCCGTTCAATGTGCGAAGGAGAATTTCATGCATGCGCGTGACGGAGTTGGTGAAACAGAAGCCGCGTTGCACCGTCGACAAAACGTGAATATTTCACGCCAATTCAACAAGTAGCGAATACTTTATCATCAAGTATTTTCAAACTTTTGTCAAAATGCTGCTATTTTACGAGGCCGAAGTTAACAGCGTTAACCGAACGAAATTCCACACGTGCAATTTTTTGTCAAATTTCAGGCAATCCCTATAACCGTGCGAAATGTTGATGATTTTTTTTCTAAACATTCATCGTTACGGTGACGGTACTGGCTTCGATCTCCTTCTATTTTCATTTCATATTTACAAACGTAATACGTGATTTCTCAAGCGCTAACTCTACTCCACGCAACTCGTTGCAGTGGTGAAATATTGAAAAGTTAACGTCACATAAATGTCGGTGAAAGTGTTTCTCGGTTTCAGTGCAATTAAATTTTTCTGGTACCTTGTGTTGGACGTAATCAAAACGTTATTAAATTGAAGCATGTGCTACACAGTCTCCGCTATATGACTGGAGTACCTGTTTTACGAACAGCGTATTTGGCCCCAATTACCATTTCGTACCCCTGAAATAACAGTCCACGCGATTGTTGTAACGAAATAAAATTGTTTTACACATTTTCATTCCTCCTAAGCATCATCGCTCGATACAACGATTCAAATTAAAGTTGTTACATTTTCTGTCCGGTGCACCTACCTTAGTGCAATTCGCACCTATTATAATCCAAATTACAAAACCGAGTCGCATTTTGTTTAATATCGTACGTTAATTGTACAGGGAGGAACGATCGTAAGTAAGTATGGGGATAATAACGCGACACTGACACGAATAAAATACAAGTGACGTGCCGCCAGGCAGTCACAATCAGCAACAACACCGTTATCACACCGCTATACGCTGCAACGAAAGCGAGTAGAGAAGAAAACTCGTTGGCAGTTTATGGGAACAATATCGAACGTGGTTATAACTTTGTTTCGTCAACCAAAGAGAGTTTGGTAGCGTGAAAAGCATCGCGTAAAAAAACAAACACGCGTACACGGCCTGCAGCTATAATACATAAAAATTACCACCAACTCCAGAAAAGTATCGAAATAGCAATTATTAGCGATATAACGCGCGTCTGGCGATTTCGGGCGTCATTAAAGCTTCGTAATGACTCTCCAAAGGTGAGGCGCAGATGACAGGGTGGTGCTGATCAGCGTGCGGGTCGACACACTCTCCTGCTCCTCGACAAGGAAGCGCCAGGAGTGGTTGGTCAGCGGGAATAATTACAGGCCACGGACGTTATTCCGCAGCGGCACCGTTGCTGGGCTTTTCGCTGATATTCTGTATGCACACGTTCCTCGACCAGCGGCGTCTGGCTGCGGCTGCCCTTGCATCGTCATCCCCTTTTCGTGTCCAGTTTCGCGAATGGACTTTCAAAGGAGTACACCTAAACCCATTTTCCTAGCTTCGCGCTCGGAGTTCGTCCCGCGCCGGCACGATGACGATGCAGCCGACGCGTTTACGTCTCTTTCATTCGTGAAAGTTGAGTCTCGAATGCAAAGAGGCAAGTATAATTATCCCCTTTTCACCCCCTTCTTATCCTTTGGACTTTCGTACATCATCGCCGTACCTCTAGATTCTCTTCTTCTTAATTCAGCTCAAGGATGAATATGAATGAATACTGAGTTAATATATATACATATATATATATACATATTTTATTTTTCATCTTCTTTTACTTTACGGTAGCTGAGCAAGTCGCTAATTACTTTCCAAAATATTCTCACCCGACTTGTTTGCGAAATTGGGAACATCTTCTACGTAGGCATGTAGCACGTAACTCGAACCGTAGTAAAGTGGAAGATCCACGATAATTTTCACGGAGTAAATACTTTGGCGTATAAGGCAAGGAAAACGTTTACATGTATGTATGTTACTGCAAACCTACCTTCACCCGCACATTCTCGATAAGAAATGGTGTTTACGTTGGAAAACCCCCGCGAAGAGAATAGAAATTAGTTCGTTTGGTTCACTCGAGTAAATTGAAAATAACACTCACGATCAGATGACCGTGTGTCGAACGTTTGTTTGTTTGCAGTTTACTCTGTAAAAAAAAAGGAAACAATTTTTCGTACGTTTCCAAATGTACGTATAACATAGGAAATAGATCCGATGAAAAGAGAAGCGACAAAGTGAGTTAGCTAGTTGGTGATTGATAGCTGCAGTAATGAGTGACCGACATAAGTTTCCACTTCGGGGAAGGAAGCCGGAGGATAGTCGAAAGACAAAAGGAAGCCTTCCGCGTCGTGCAGACATTTCCTCTATCTTTAATTGAAAGCCCAGCGTAATCATCAGGTGTGAAGTCGTTGATTTCAGATTCCTAGAGAGTGCAGGAATCATTTTACGAGTCGTTAGTATATGAGAAATAATAAATTTAACTTATATAGTCAGTTTAGAAAAGGTACTTTTTGCGTTGTTTTCTTCTTTTTTTTTTATGAGTTATGCGCTTACGCCTGGACAATAAACACTGCATTGTAATTTAAATAGAATCACGCGCAACTTCCGCTGCGATTTTTCAACTATCGCACATGAAGAGAGCGCCTGGTACTCTAACGTCTCAGATAAGGGAGAACGCTATCAGGCAATGCAGTAGCGAAGTATTGCTTATTTCCGTCGTTGCGCCGATTATATCCCGGAAGTAGACGACGCTGGTGTTTCACCCCTCGACTCTCCTTTTCGACCAGTCGCAGGATCACGAGGAACGAACCGATCGTGACTTGGCGCCTCGTCGTCATCGCACGATATTACAACATTTGCGCTTATGGACACGGACGTGGAATAATTGTCACGAATACCGGCCGGTTTCGGTAATCAGTGAATACGTCATTAGGCTGAAGTTTCCCGTTCCGTGCTCGCCACCTTTGAATCCACTCATCAAGAACTAATTATTGGAAAATAGTGATCGATTATAGAAAGTTGTCGCAGTTAGGTACTATAAATTCTAAAACTTCGAGCCGAATGATCGATGATAGCTGATGAAACCGAAGCCAGCAGCCAAAGTTGGCAGCCAAATCTTTTGCAATTAGAAACGTGCAGTTCGATTTTATCCTAATAATTCTATAAAAGTATCAAGGCTTCAAGGTATTTAACAGACTTTTGATTTTCGGAATTTACTACCTTACGCGAACGAACATTAGAACGTTTGCTTGCTAATTTCGACTGCGAGCTTCAGCCTCGTCGATCGCTGTATTAGAATACCTGGATAAGAATCTCCACAAAAATTAAAAATTATCCAAAGATGGTGTTCAAAGGTAAAAATTCGTGTTCTTCTTCTCCCTTCATACCCCGTTATCGATGTCAATACGGATAATGCAAAGCTCGGTAGCTCAACGAGTATACGACGAAGTCAGAATAAAGCTGCGGTCGGTTGCCAGAGAGGTTGTCGAAGAATTGTTTGGTTTCGCACGACGTCGCCGGGATAGAGCTTCCTTTCCCGGATCGCGAGAACGGATCGAACGGTTCAAACGGAGGCCTGCAGAGAGACTCGAAGAGCGCTTAATAGAACTTATCGGATAAACTGCAGGTATAGTAAAGTATAGTACAGTATGCATGTGCTGGAAGAAACGAACACGAACCGCACGCCAGACTCCTGCAGCGCAGCTGCAAGCGCGGAGCTTTTATCGCCTCTCTTTATTTCTCGCTCGCCGCAAACCTAATATACCGCAGATATACATATACACCTCAGCCAAGGTTCGTCGCGAAGCCGCAGAGCTTCTTCCTCCTCGTCCTAATCCCAACCCTCCGCCACCTCTTCTCGTCCCGGAGAAGCAACAAACGGACGTTGCAGATTGGCGCAAGTATACTTGCACACGCGATTCCGCCTCCATCAACCGTTCATCGATACCGTGTGTATTTATTTTTCTCTCGTCGTTTCCTACAGTCCTGATGGCGGTTAAAAAGTCCTACGAAGAAGTTATTCGAAGTACGAAACACCGCTGTTCAACATTTCATCATTTCGGTCAATCGGTCAGTTACTGCAACAGGGTGCAAAAAGTGTAGGTACTGTTTTCGACCACCTTGCTGAAGAGTATGTACCATTTTCCGACGTACGACGAGGTCACTGCAACCACACTTCGGAATACGGTTCGATTCACATGCCGCTTTTCTGCCGAAAGTAATCCATGAACACTGCGATCTAAAACGGTGCATCACGGTACATACCAACTTATAGGTACGAGCCACCGATCACTGGCGCAAGCAGCATTAGGTACGGATCATCGGTTCCTCAGGGTATCCAAGGCCCGTCCCAATATTGACACTTGCTCGTTTCCGCACGAGGGTCTGCAGAGGGAGGAAGGGAGGGCGATTCGAGAGCCGGAGTGCAGTTTTAGAAGGAATGTAATGGAAGGGAGGAGGGCACCGATGTACAAAGATCGATAGGACACCCTCCTTCGGTACACGGAAATTTCTCTCCCTCCCTTCCATTTTCAGCAGCTAGACATCAGGCGAGGGAGCCACGCGAACGAAATGAGCGCGTCTACCAACAACCGATCCATCCATCCATCCATCCATCCGTCCGTCCGTCCGTCCGTCCATTGAGCTAGTCAACCAACCAACCAACCAACGAACGAATCAACCCCGCGATGTATTTTGGAGTACCTATACATATAGCAAGGAACGCGTGCGTGCGTTCGTGCGTGCGTGCAGGGTTGCATTGTTGGACCAGTATGACTCACGAAGCGGGAATCCACTTTGTTCTATTGCCCAAGTTGTAAGAAGGGAGCCGGGCGTTACTCGGCGCTGGGATATTATGGAGTGATGCTGGGGGAGAGGGTGGCAAATAGGGATCTGGGGAGCTGCAACGACGGGGATGAGAGCTGACTGATGCGAAATTGCCAACGTGCGGCAGCCTCCTCCTCGATTCTCCACCCGATGTTTCCAACTACGGGACAAAAATCCGTGCGTGAAAACTGCATGTCGTTGTTGTTGTTATTATGATCACGATGATACCGTGGGAGGATAGTTTGCAGGTACGTTCATTGTTATAGATATACGTATATATGAGGCATTCCGCGCCTGAACCGACCCCAAGAATCGACCGAACCATCGGAGATTTTTATTTATTTTTCACCTATGGTGTATTCTCCGAAGAAATCGATCATCTTTCACCGAGTTTTACATTCTTCGGACAACGGGTTTGATTCTTACTGCTCCCCAAAGACACGAGAATTCAATTTACGAACGAATAGCCCCGATCGATTGACTTCAAATTTCTCTCATATATCCTTTGTTAAAAACCGAAAATTTTTAGACCGACACAAAAGTCGACAAGCTTTTGATTCAGAATCTGCAGGCGACGGAAGTAATTGTAAATAGAAAAAAAATGTCGCCGATGATGAGGTTCGTGCGTAGCTCGGTTTGGTGTGGAATGCCTCATATATGTATACCTACGAGACGTATAACCATAGACATACCGCTTCCGTACTGTAGCACGCTTCGATTGATTGTGAGACAAGGATTTTAACATTACACACGGCACCGATGGGAATTCTTCCATAGTCTGCGATGCCGCCACGTCACATTGTACGTACATATACCCAACACTCCAATCGCTTCGATGGACATTTTTTTCATCCTCCTTTTCCTCCAATTTTCTGCCTCGAGATATATTTCCCTACCAAAGAGTGCTTTCCATAGAGTATAACGTACGTTTTTAATCTTATCCACGGATAACTACTTCGTCTGCATTGATGATTTTGGAAATGATAAAAATCTTTTCAACTCGTTAGGCGTAGCCGATGACACTGTCTTGCATTGATATAATTGTCTTTGTCTTCTATGGTACGTGCGTATTACATAAACGAACGCGCGTGCTACATGATACCTCATCCTGAATTCCTGCTGCTGCTGTTGTGGCAAGAGTCGAACGAGAGTCGTCGAGATCCGTTCAGCTTGTACAGCGAAACTCGCACCAGTTGCCACAATTTCCGGTTTCGCAGAACAACCGCGTTTAAACAGATTCGTTATAATACGCAAGAATGCTTCAAACGAATAGACGAATCAATTATCGACGATCGTCGATACCCGAAGGATACTAATTAAACAACGAACGACGGGATCATTTTATCTTCACAACCCAAACGTAAAAATAGTCGATTTTCTTTACCTGCTGAAAATGAACGACTAAAATGCGATTTGGTAAATGGCGAACCGTTCAATTTCTCTGCTATTGCTCAAAAACTGTTTGTTCCCCACTGGTGAAAAAAATGTTTGGCTGTTTCCCAACTAGCTGTTTCCTCCGCTTAAATTCTCCGAAGAAACGTGCGATACGTAGGTAACAAAAAAGTGGGTAAAGCACCTCGGAAACAAAGTTTAAACCGCTCGACGATCGTTAGCGAAATATCAAAACCATACCCCATGGGTATAAAGTACCAAAGTACCACGTTACACTCGTACACAGGTATACATACGTACCTGCCGTCTGGAATCGCGATATAACGAAGGGTCTGGTTCGCGTCACGCGACACCGAGAGTCGAGCTACTGCTGATGACGGTGGTGGTGGTGGTGGTGGTGGTGGGCGTTAGGGAAGATCGAGAGGTTATATTGGGGGTGTCAGGGTTCTCGGTTAGGCATCAATTGTCTTCCGGGTTATTACCTTCGTGACAAGATACTATTTTATATGTACGTACTGCTCCCGCCAGTTTCGTTCGTTCGTTCGTCCGCAAAATTCGCGTGCCACGTTATTGCTCAAGGAGGATTGAACCGTGTACATATGTCATAATACACGAGGTATACACGTCGTACTGCGTACTTTTCCTGTACCTATACATACATGTATATATACACACACACACACACACGAAGTGGGAATACCGGCAGCTCACATTGCCTCAAAGTTTTTTCACCGCACCTTACAGAGGTTCTTCGAGGTACAACCCAAGGGGATGTTTCTCGTTCTCCTCCTCGATAAAATATATCGAGCGATACGGCAACCCTTCCCTGGAACGAGAATATGACCCATACAGGTGTCTCGATCGAACTGAAAATTTATGTGCCGCGTACATAGGTGTACAATATCGAACCGCTCTTCGGCATTTACCCTACTAACTCACGCGTGTCTGCCTACATACAGGTACGTACGGATACTTGTGCAACTTGGGGATACTTGACACGCGGCAGGTCGGCGGTCCCGCATCAAAGCCCGAAAAGTCAGCGGCTCCTCTGTAAATTCCCATTTACTCTACACGCGCCGTTGTGTTGTTGTTGTTGTTGTTGTTGTTGTTGTTATACTGCCGAGCGAGGTGAAAAATGTTCTCACTGTATTTCAACCTTCTAACTCACGAATTTGCCAGTCGTAGACCGTATGTACGTATATGTATGTGTATTAATGAAAAAATTAAATTAAATTTCGATCAAAGGGATTCTTGCTTACAACCGACGATTGAAATTAAATTTCTACGATGCTGATTGTTAACGAGATTAAAAATTATAAAAAATAATTTAAATTTGTGTATAAATAACTTCCGAGGTACAAAACACATTTGTGTAAATAAATGCGAAAACAAAAGTCGATACTAGTTACCCCCGATCGTAAATAGATCTTATACACGCGATTCGAACACCTCGCTGCAGTTGCAAGCTGCATCGTCGGAGGGTTGCAGATTAAAATAGTTATAAAAATATTCATAAGCTATTTTGCGACGCGCGTTATGTTTCTCAAACTGGTTCGATTGAATTTAGGTGCCTACGCTCCGGGTACCGCGGTTCATACGGGTGTGTGTAACATGCTTACAATTAGCTGCGCTACGTGCAACGTCAACGCGCGTACGATCGTGGCGAAATCGGCGAATGAATGAACGAACGAATGAGATGAGCGAATGAGTGAGTGAACGAGCGAGTGACTGGCCGAATATGTATAGCGGGAAGGGTGGATGAGATCGCACTGCATCATAATGCCCCCCGCGGGTGAGCCGAGTTAGTACGGGGTGTTATGGGGCTGTTTTACAATATTAAATCACACACCGAGTCTGCACGGACCGTGTTATATTACCGGGTGTACCGTGTATGCTCTACGTTCGGTGTATCCACCACCACCACCCCGCGTAATTCAAATTCGTTTCATTTGCATGCCGTGCCAATAAAGCACAAAGCTCCGACACCCCTGATCTCATCGTCCCAAACTGGTCTCTGTACACGTATTACACGTATTACACGCGCGCGTGTATCGGCCGACGAGTATAGCAGCCACCCCGAAGTGAGTAAATCCAACCTAATTTCAATTTTTACCCGTAATTTTCTTCGATGCCCTCTTTCCTTTTATACCCTGAAACGTTCCGGGGTCGAATTTGCTGTGCGTGCAGGGCATCAAACCCGAGCGTGCCTTTACACACGTAGCATATTACACACATGCACGTATACACGCGTACACGTTTCTCACGTGCTAGCAAAGTTTTGCCAAATTCTTTCTTTCGTTGTAACGTTACACGATTCGATCGCTTTGATGCCACTCGAGTTGAGCGGGTAATAACAATGCACACGCGTAACATATTTCCTGTAACTATTACGCGAAATCTGGCTTCGATCAATGTTACAACACTCTGCTAAAATTTTAAATCAAAGTTTTTCTAGATCAATCTATGAAAAGAAATTTCAACGCCGCTGTCTTGGAGGAAAAATAATAATAATAACAATAACAACAGTAACAATAATAAAATTCTGTAGACAAAATTCAACTTTTCATCATTCCGTAGAGTAAAAAAATGTTATTACCCTTGTTAGCAGGTTTTTTCCATGCACGTACACTCTAACGTAACGTTGACGCAGTTTTCCACCTCGTTTTAACCCCCGATAAATTACGTCGAACATACGTCCATAAATCGGTCAAAATCCCTGTGCATAATTAATAGCGTTTCATTTTTCTAGGGGTGATTATTAACGAATATTGATGAGCGAGCATTGCAGGTGAGCGCGGTGAAAAGAGGTGTAGACGGGTTTGTATAACAGGTACGTAGATGCAGCTAGTTTCGAGTGGTGATCTTCAACCCCCGGCACCTGAAACCCGAACAAAGGTTCAAAGCGAGACACTTGCAATTAGTCACCCTTACGTCGTGGAGCGTGAAGAATATGCACATGACTTGAGGACTAAAAAAACCGGAGACGAGGTTCGAAGTTCCGAAAGCGTCCAATCCTCAATTATTTCATGGCGAAACTTGAAGCAAAGAAATCAAACTTCGAAGAAACAACAAAGTTTCAAGATTCCGAAAATTCAAGTTACGACGAAGCAAATTTCCGAAAAAGATATATATATATATATATATATATATATATATATATATATATATATATATAACAGCGTACTTTCGCAACAGCGCAAACTTATTGTTAGATATAGATATAAAATGTACATAACGTTGCGAATAAGCGTTCGCGGAACGAATGTTGCAATTTTCCATTGTACTACGCGTCAGCAAAAAACAATAACGTCCGGTTTATTAATAAACTTATCCCCGTATCGTTGGGTTTATAATTTTTTAATCTTCATCGAGAATTGTTACAATTATCCTACATAAATTTTATTCATCGTTATTTTTCTTTGTCATTCCCTCCGTGTAAAATTCAACCGTAGAATTTTCATCAAACGATTTTAATTATTCACGCTCTGCATCCGCGTGCATACGTCGCAAGTACTCGACCGATACCCATCGACGGCGATATGAATTATTCGAAATAACGCTCGCTACGAGAGATTAATAACCGAAGTTTCGATAACTTTTACCAAAAACAAAATAAAGAAAACAAAACCAACACAGCTCTCGAACGACACGCGAAAACGTGCAAAAATCCCTTTTCGCGATTACTTGGAAAATATTTCAATCCAATACGACGTACTCCCAATATTAGATACTGATCTAAACGTCTCAAAAAAAAAATTCACCGACTCAGCAGAACAAATAAATAAATAAATGAATAATTACAAGATAGAATGAACGTTACCCCTGTACGTTGTAAGCGTGACGGAACAAACGATTACAATTACATTATAGATACACGAAATCAAACAGTGTGCGGTAATTAATAAACTAGCCGCGTATTTCCAGCTACCTAACCACGCAATCCGTTTAGCCGTCCATTACGTTATTATTATACGCGAATGAATGAATATGTATACATATATATATATATATACACACACATATAAACGCATAGACACGACAATCCTTTTCTCCTCGGCACGACGCGCGTCACAAAGACGAGGGTGAAGCGCGAAGCAGGCTATCGGAGGGAAGCGATCTGAGTTTTGAATTAATTATAAATCCTAATTGTGTTGTATAATTTTCTATTTCCTTTATAGACAAGAAGGCCTTCCTTCCGGCCGAGCCTGACAAAGAGACGGGCGGACAAAGGCAGCCGCCGCCGCTATCGGGGATGGGAAAACTATGCGATATACCTCTACTGCCATTATATATCGTAGGTGAGTCGAGCCGACCGAACGGAAACCGACCTGAAACCGGATTTCGGGGTTTGCAGATTCTCTGCGGCCTGGCGTGGGCGAAGAACCGACTTAAACTTCGCTAATACGAAACTATTCGAACCCCGCTGCTGAGGCACCAGCTGCTCGATTATACACCCTGTATAATAGGCGGCCCATTAGGGATTGCCTGTTCCAGTATCCGCTGGGCAAGAATTCCTCTCCCTTACCTTTCGCCGATTTTAGCCTATCGAAGAATGCGTACCTCGTAGGACGAAGGAATCGATTCCAGAATAACCGCAAATGTCGTAATTGTACCTGGGGACAAACTTTGTGGAATCCCTCGATTTTCGCCATCATCGCGTTACTTTGCCGCGGGTGAAATAATTACGAGGTTGAAGTTGTTGGTACTTGAGGTTAACGTACCGAAACGTTGAAGCAAACATTACTATTTTGCACTGTTGGAATAACTCGAGATGTTGAATTTACGAAATCTGATTTTGGTCAGGCTCTGTTAACGGTTTCCCAAATTTAATGTAATCCTCCGATGTTGCGAAATAACCAATTTTTACAAAGATGCATTGTTACAGTAACGTTACAAACTTCAGCCTGGTAGATAATAATGCAATGTATCTGTTGTAGAATAAATTTTCATCAATCTTATCGGTTGTTACACATCCGCACACGGGTATGTATGTGAAAAATGTCGCCAGAAAAGAAGAAATATAATAAGTATTTAATGCTGTCCCGGAATGATCATTTAGGACAGAATTCAATGAAATTGAAAATTTTTATCAGAAAGATTCCGTCGTCGTTGTACGTAAAGGTGTATACACATCGTAAAGGAATAGCAGATAAAATACAATTGCAGATCGAGTAATTTCGCTGCGTGTACAATAAATGATTTTAAATTTAATCTTTTTTTCTCTCTCTCATTTGTTTCTTCTGTATACCACATTTTCATTTCGTTCCAGGATTATTTCTGACCTAATTCAATCTTTCATTTGCATTCAATTTCCGAATTATTCGTCTCCTGCGTATAATAATGATAAAAATCTGCTAATTATTGACAATCTGTACAAATGAGATTGACTCGCGTATTTGCTAAAATCGAACAAACAAATCTACGACAGAAATTTTACGCATGTAATTCGTTGTATGTAATCGTAAGTGCCTGTGTCGGTTATCACACGCGGATGAAATACCATATTTAAAGTACGTTTAACAGCAGCTGCACCGTTTCAGTTATCGATATCCGATACTCGCATCGTGTCAGATAACACATGTAAACCAAAATGCGTACACGTACACGTTGTTGCACATCCACTTTTTTCACCGCGATACACATCCCCGCCGCATACCTTCGATCTTTGTTTGAAATGACACTCGTTGTCAGCGAAGGCTGAATACACCTTTACACGCTTTTTAACAGGCGTTACACTCATGCGAACACACACACACACACACATCGAGGCACGTCTGAGTTTATATCTCGTAAGAAGTTCTTCTTCTTATATTGTACGTGCACGTATATTCAAGGAATGAGCAACGTCTAAAAATATACACGGATCGCATCCAGGTATACGTTACATGTATTACCACCCGCAATCAACAAGCTGAACATTTTTCTCCCCGTGATATTTTAAACATTGACAAGTTAGGTGATTCAAAAGTATAAGAATGCTCTTCAAATGCATATATTTGTAAAGACTGTGGCGTTAATGGCGTTTCATATTTACCGCACTCACAATATCTGCAGCACCACTCGTGAACGTTGAGTCCAACCGTTAATTTTCATAGATTATCACCCGCCGTTATCAGTTTCTGTGTTTGAATAGTACCTCACGACTATAAATCTCTGCAGAGCCCTGCGCGAATTAATCATGTTGTACCTGTGATAATGTGAATGCAAGAAAAAAAAAAAAAAAAAACGATTTTAAGCTGCTGAATTATTCACCACTGCACTTATTACTCGGGAATAGGTTATACAATTTCGATAATAAATCTGATTCATTCGTCGTTAACAACGATTTCAAGCATGTACATCTGTGATTGCACGAATGCGGATCGTTGTTACTACGTTGTGCCAGTTTTACTTCATCAATTATTATACGTGCAGACGAGACTTGAAAATTTATCAAAAATCAATCGATTCGTTTAAATTAGTCATACGAACCGATTAAAGCAATTCGATGATGCGCGTGCCCGGGATAATTATTTACCAGATATTCGAGGTGTGAAAATTATTAACGACAGCCCAATTTATTCTATACATATATATATATATATATATGTTGAGGCATACGACACCAATACAAGAAAAAATTTTTAGGTATGATTTTTACTACTCGCAAAAAAAAAAAAAAATAACACATTCCGCGATTGAATTTCATCTAAAAAATATATGCGAGCTGCTGAAGGAGGTCGGCGTTATGTTGTATATACATATAATACGTACGCGGAGTAGGCGTAATTATTCTCGTTATGCATACATGCAGTATATATATATATATATATATATGTATAGGGACACGTGCATTGTGCACGAATGGATATATATGTATAGTATATCCATGCATAAACATACACACGTATAAAGTAACGGACGCAAAACGTACGTAAGTAACTCGAGGACTCGTTACGCTCTATTCTCCTCCCGCGAAGGCTAAAAGACGGCGAGAAAAGAAGACGACAAAGAAGAAGAAGAAGAAGAAGAAGAATAAGAATAAGAAGAAGAAGATGAAGCAGCAGCTGGAAAACGAGTGAGTTGCACCACTCCTTGCGCTCACTCACCCGCCATCTTTCCTTTCCTCCCCAACGAGTGATAATTTACTCGGCTTATCAGCAAGGGGACGTCGTTTCTACTTGGCTTTCATTCCTTCCTTCCTTCCTTCCTTCCTTCCTTCATTTCTTAATCCTTACAAGGAAACTAGCGACGAGCAGCTACAAGTTTTCTTTGAAAACGTTTGTACAGCTGCATGATCGTCGTTTTGCAGGTAACCTCTCACACCGCGGAGTATAAAGTTATGGGGGGGTTTGTAGCTTCGGGAAGTAGAGGTTCTTTAAGTACGTGCTGTCTGTAAGGTCGACGACTTTTATAGTTTGCCTAAGCTTGACATCTTTGTTGCTTTATTTAGACTTCGTTTCGATATTTCTTGTTTCTTTTTCCCTTTTCATTTTTTTTCTTTCTTCGCAACTCTTCTTCTTCCATTTTCATTCCTGCACCCGGAATTAAACACTCGCTTCTCGCAGCGCGGGTAACCAATTTTAACCATACGTATATCTGTCACACGGACGTACTCCTCGAATAATTTCTAACGATACGGAGGAAGAAAAGTCTACATGGTGGGTGGTGCGTTTACGTATAACGAAGGGGATAAAAAGAACTCTCGAAGAGGGAAGAAAAAATTTACATCCTGTACGTGTGTAAATTGGAACTGAGACGATGCGTTGACCCGTTATTGTTATTAAATTATTATTATTACACGCATATTACGCATGTACAAGGGCCGAAATTAATCCTCTAATTAAACGAAATAAGAATTTTCAACGACGCACAGGCGCCCGGTTACACATCGACGTAGAGTAAGGGAAGAAAAAAGGGGGAAAGGAAAGCCATAGAGCGAGAGAAAACCGCGCGTCAAGTGTGGTATAAAAAGGCTTCTAAAATAAGCTTACCGCTGTACACACACACACACATATATATGTATATACATACAAGACGGGGGTGGAGGAGGGAATGAATGAAAAGACGAAGACGAATAAGGAGAATGAAAAGCCAAAAATAAAATTTAAAAAAAAAAAACAAGAAAGAGAACTCGCTTCTTCGTTCGCTTCCGACTGACGCCTGCAATTAACGAATTATACGTACATATATACAGATTATACCGTAGTCTACAATAAGACCGACGCACATAATCGCGAATTAATTAGTACCGCGCTTGTTAAACTGTACAGAAAGAAAAAAGAAAGCCGGGAATCTTTGAAAACGTGAGAATTTTGTATTTCCTCGGTCCCTTTCTCTGTTATACACGTAAAGTAGATTAAAAGAATAATTATTCTCATACAATAGGAATTACTCGAATTCCACCCACTCGACAAGAAAAACCGAAACGGGAAGAGAAGAAAAACGCATATCTTGAAACAATCAAGTACCTACGTCGATAAGAAAAAAAAGACAAGAAGAAAGAAGTCAATTAAAGTCTGGAAGCTTGGAAGAAAATAAATAAATAAATATGAATAATAACTTTCGATAAAGTCTAACCCCCCCCTCCTTTTTTGTGGTGTACATACGGATGTTATATATGCACACAACGTAGAGCAAACGTTTTTACAATGATCCTGATACAGGTCGGAATTGAGATGTTTGTCCCTCGGCGAAGAGAGATTGATCGCGGATCGAGTTTCGGCCGACTAATCGTAAATCAGTCATCAACGGATGATGGTGTAGCTAGTTATAATTGACGCCACCTTGGTGCACATCCCATACAATATTCTCAATCCCCGAGTGATTCTCTCCAGAGGCTAATCAAGTTAGCTCGAAAATTTACAGTGGCTAGTTGTTGCCCGGCCTGGCCGCCGGTCGGCTACTTACGTTAATGACTTAGTAGTTAACTTAGCCACCCTTACACACACACAGACACACACACACGCATGCATACAAGGGGTTCGCGTACCTCCGCGACACTCCGATTTCTCCCTAATACACTTAACCTCGCAAGTACAAGGTATGTTGTACAATATACATATGTAACCACACACGTATCGCATGTGTTACACACATACGTGAATTTGTGTAAAAAGTCTCGTACACCGAAAGACACAAACGCGGACACGCGCGCGTGAATGCGGGGGAGCGATATAGGAGAGTTTCGGAAACTGCCCTCCGACGACCATTACATCGAACATAAAGGTGACCGTTGGTTGTTGGTTGGTTCAAGTTGCCGCTCGGTGACTCGTTAGCGCGATATTATATCCCCCCGCAGAAAATTACTCGGGCCTTTCAAATTCTGCTTACGGAGGAGGGGTTGGTGGTGGAAAAAAATAAATAAAATAAAAGGAAATGAAAGAAAAAATTTAAAAAAAAAAAAAAAAATTAAAGAGAATTTTTCTACTTTTTTTCCTCTCTCTCTCTCTCTCTCTCTCTCTCTCTCTTCTTCGCTTCTCGCCCTCTCCTCGCGCAACGCCACATAAAGAACGTCAAAATACGACGACGCCGCAACGCGCAGCTGTACATACATACAATGTACAAATACGCGTACATATGTAACGTGTGTGTATAGGTATACTAGCGCTTAGTTCGAGACGGGGGAAGGGGGAGGGATTCATCGAAACCTACACCTTTAGCTATACCTGTAATACGTATATACCTTACCTGTATTATACGATACAACGATGTTTACCTCGATTTTTCGAGGCGGAAGGAAAAACCCGTACGAGTAAATTATTGGGGTGTTTGATTTTTCTTCGATAATTCGGAGGGTTTTCGGTTTTCATTCGTTTATTTTTTTTTTTTTTTTTCATTATTTCTTGTTTTTATCCAACTTATTCGTCCCTCACTTACTTTACTAACACCCGTTTGACACGAAAGGCTGGTGTTATACGGTTTCTCGTCGATTTTTACCCGTATCTCGCGTGAATGAATGTTGATCAAGAATCAAATATATATATATATTTTTCTTTTAAAACAGTGAAAAAAAAAACAAAACTCGTGTAGATGTGACGAGTTACCTCCGCTCTTTTTCACTTTTACGAAAAATATTGTCTCAAGAATGACGTAAATTTGAATTACAATCGTGTAAAATTTTTTATAGTTCAACCAATTATACTATGTATAATACTTATAACTTTTCATTTCTGCGCGAAACTTTTTCAAGACTTTATATCACGTTGCAATTACACTAAGTGTATCTAGTTTAAATTTTCATTATCAAATCGTTTGTCACAGCGAGTTTTGATAAATTAACTGTGCCTCGTTACGCGCGTTATAAATATTTTTAAAACTATGTCTGAATTAAAAATATTTTCTGGCTATAACGTTCTCATCACTTTATTTTTTTTTTCTTACGCCAACACCTAATTAAAATTATTATACAATCGTAACGGGAAGTGTATAATAATTCTTCCGCTGATTAGTCGTTACACGCGAGTGTCACATACACACATACATGCATACACACGTGTAACGGGTTGACAGGCAGCGCTATCTCAATTTTAACATTAAATTGTGTAATAATAAGTCATTTACGGTATTAACTCGAACAACTTCCCCAACCGTTAACAAGTAAAATCGCGTATAATAAAATATTTCACGGAATGTAACCGCTGATAACCACAAACATTATGAAATGCAAAACGTACATGTGCATATAAATAATACGATGTTTTCAACCGTATTGCCCAAGAAACGAACGAGCATTAAAACTGAAATACGCAACGAATGAATGAACGAACGAATGAATGAATGATCGAACGACTAACGTGCGACAGATATAAATAATAAGTGATTTAATTGCGGGTAAACGGTACATAATATACATATATATGTGTATGTAATTATATTATACGATATAAGACCAACGAAATAAATATACCTATATGCTTAAATATCGATTATCGAGTGAAAAAACAACGACTCTTCCGGTCGGTCGGTCATACGGCGGTGTTCGTAGTAAGAAAAGAATGCGTGACGTCACCACGCGTTAACGTCCCCCCATCCCCCCTTCCGTTCTTTCTAGCGTACGGTACGGAGAAGTGACTGATTGTGAGTCAGCGTCGTCAGCAGCAGCAGCAGCAATAGCAACAGCAACGCCGTCTTTCGTGAGGTTTTACCGAGAAATAAAGCTTTGCGTCACGTTGCACAACGCGATGACGGAGAGGATATGGGAACTCGTACATCGAGACACTGATTAGTGAGTCTTGCGATGACGCATGCTGTAATACTGTTATCAGGAATCGTACGTATATACGTATAATACCTGTTATACGTGCGCGTGTGTGAAAAGAGAGAGAGAGAGAGAGAGACGCTGTTGACGATGAAACGATAGATAGGTTGAATGAAGCCTTGTAATAAAACGAGCAAAGAAGACGGTCTTGCCTCGGTCCCCTTTATCGTTAAGGGTAGGGCTAAAAAATTAGAATTTTTGATCGACGGACCGATCGGAATATCGGATTTTCATTGACGCGATAATGTTGGTCGTAAAATTTAAAGATGTGGAAAATCCAAGTATATATAGAACATTGTGAATATAGAAAGTTGAATTACGGAACTACAATAAATATAGAAAGGTCAAAACACAGAATCGTATTATCGAGAAGAATTCTGAGGATTCTACAATTCTGCATTCTACGCTCCGACCTTTCTATTCCTTTCCTTCTCCACGCTTTTCTACTTTCAACACTTTTAAATTCTATATAAATTGAGTTTTCGTTTCTTTAATTATTCCATATTGCGGCCCTTCAATTTTTTGAACTTTTTATATATTTACCACCCACCGATCGCTGCGAGTCGTATGCAACATGCCTCACCTTGGATCTCTCTCTCTCTCTCTCTCTCTCTCTCTCTCTCTACGCTCGAGAGTACACAAGGTACGTAAGGTATTATATAGATGCATTTGTAGATTATAGCTCAGGTCCCTCCTTGTCAGCTCTTTGCCTGCTATATGGGTTTGCCTAGGTCTAGTCTAGGCTAGTGCTAATGGTAGTGGTGGTAGGTAGCACACGTAGCCGAGTGACCAGCCACGCCCACTCTAATTACACGAATCGGCTAGACCACGCTGCTGGCTATATAGATGGAATACCAAGGTGTGTACACACATGCGACACAGCTATACGTGAAACAAATGTCAATGGATATTATTACGACCCCCGTTAGGTACAACAATTTGTTGCACGCCGCAGGATTCACAAGCAGCAACAATTTACATTGAGGTTCCAAGTTGGCGCAACGTTACTTCGACGATGCATGTCTAACGATAATCGTTATATTTCCCAACCTTAGGATTGTCTGAAATTCAGGTAGTAAATCGCATGTTTTTAGTTTTTTTTTTTTCCTTTCTTTTTTTAACGATAATTTTGTGATCTCTGAATTACGTTACACATTTATACTACGTCACGAAAAAACGACGTATATCCGCATGTTTTAAAAACTTGATACCGTACTCGGGCTGCATCCGGTTTTGATAACGCATAATCCGCGAGTTTAAATTTAGTGAGGACTTTTCGTTAACGACAGGGTCGTATTATTATACCTTGAACATTTCAATGCGTGATACAGGAGATTGAACTTAGCACAGGTGTCAGTGCGATAAAAACCTAACGTTTCAAATCAATGATCTCAACTATCAAGAGAACGTTCACGGAATGACAAACGAAATAAAGCAATCGGTACAATACCGTCAACTAATACTTTATACATCAACTGCTGGAAAATATGCACAGCATAAACTTCTGTATCGAATAATGCGTACGATATATTTCTTCGAAATGATCACACAACCGCCATGCATGCAATGAGTTACAGAACGGTATCTAAAGTATTGTATACATACGATAGTGGATCAGAGAAGTGCACCATACAATATGTAATTAGAACCGAGCGATATGTATTTTCCTACGGAGAGTTTATCGACGGAAGCGAGAACCCTCTACTTCTGCCACGGCATTAATATAATCGCGCGGTAATTACTTTTTCTTTTTCTTCTTCTTATTCCCCTCCGCAATGTACAAACATCGAGACAAACATCGTATAATCAGTCTGCACGTCGTGAAACGATTTCTTATACTTCGTCTCTTTCACCTTCGCATTCTTCCTACAGTTTCACATCTCGATGACTGTTTTTTTAAAATAACATTCTCTTCGTATTAAAATTTATTTATTTATGTGTAAAAAATTTGAAATTGTTATATAAATTTTACTGTTGTAAAAAAAAAAAAATAAAAATAAAAAAAAGGTTATTAAAAGAAAAGTCATCGAGAGTTGTAAGACAAACGAATCGGGCGTCTCTGAGACGAGATGCGGGACTGAAAAACACGGTCAGGGTTAGGCGGACGGAAGGTATGTACCTTACACCTACATACGTACACACGATGAGAATGAGAATGAGGATGAAGCTAACTCTGGTCCGTCACATCGCGTTGTGAAACGTGAGCGTATGCGAAGGCTTGTTACGTACGTACCGGGTGGCCTGCACACACTGATAACTTTGTAAAAAAAAACGAAAAAGCAGCATCATCGTCCATTAGCAGAGTAACCATACCAGCCCTGCAGGCTGCACTAGCTACCAATAAATTACCACCACACCGCGCCTAACGTGTAAAGTATACGTAGGCACGCGTGTGTCAGGGTCCGAGGAAAAAGAATCACCTTGTATATACACGCTGCGGCTGTACAAAAATAACGTCAAGAAGTATACGGGGTCCGATATCCTGTGCACTCTAGCTGACTGCAGCCACTTATGCGTATGCGTGAACGTGTGTTTAAGACGGTGGCGTCGTCGTTGTGACGAGATAAAACGACGACGAAACTGAGAAACGATCCAGTTGCCGGAAGGAAGAAAATGTACCTACATCGTCCGAATGTGCGTTGATTTTTTTTTTATCCACTTTTCAATGTACATCACGTCACATCTACTTTCGTACATTTATTTTCTCGTTTAATTAATTTTTTTTTTTGTTTTCTCATCATTCAAACCACACGTTTTGTATTGTAATAATAAATAACAAAAATATGCGGCGTGTTGTGTGCCATTTTACCAAAAATCATCAAAAATATTCATGAGGATCTACGTGAAAATTTGATAAAAAATTATTTTTCCGTATCTCTCAGATATACGTATAGCTTAGCTGCTGATTCCGTCTCGAATGTTGTTCGATCAGATCCCGTCCCATGGATGTTGATCAACAAATATGTACCTCAACATATAATTCTGTGTAGTATATACGTCCACATACCACACACATTACATACGGTCTCTACGTACATACGTATACATATAGCGTGATATACCTACATCTATACCTCGTAGGTTCACACACGGTTTCCTCAAGCTTGATGGAGTTAGGTGGTAAGGTATCGCCGGGCCAGTAATTCCCTATCGGCGTAACACGGTGTGTAAGGTTATACCCGACATCGTTTCCGCGTGTTCGAGCCAACACAATTCCAAAACGGTGTGTGATTGGAATAAGCTGACATATTCTACTCGGTCCTATCGTCGTCGGCGATGTTGCCGAGAGCACCACCACCACCAACACCAACGAGCCAACGGTGGTTGCGGAAGTTGTGGAGACCCGCATTCGCAACGTCTCGCACAACCGCTCCTACTTCTTCTTCTAGCCCCTGCGCAGAATATGCGACCAATAGACGTGCGAGGAAACCGAGGCGAGGCTAACCGAGTCAGCCTTCCTACCTCCGCGTAATCTCCACAAAATTCTTCCCTTTGACACAATGCCAGAGGTCCTGTCCCAGTCCCTCTCTCTCTCTTTCCGTCGTTCTTAAGGGATGCTAATCCCGGAACATCCAATAAACGCTTCTCTCTCTTTCGCTTTCTTTCCCCTTTTCTCTGCACGGAAAGCGACCCGAGCACCAAAAGCAAGGTTGCCTTGTCCTCGGTATTATTCAAGGCTCATGAGTAATGCAGTTGTTTCTGTTTCTTTGAAGAGTTTATCACGGACAGATACTGCACGGAGAATAATTGAAACTGCAAACCGTGGATCGACCTCGTTGCATCACTTGCAACTACATGAATATCGTACAAAGGATCAACCAATTACGTACTAATCGTAATAAGGACAACCGATCCATTCTACTCAAGATGCAGAGTTTTTTTTACTGATTTTTGTTTAATTCTAATATTAGTATTACCTCGATACGATGCACTTAAAAACATAACGTTAAAAAGAAAAATCTAAATTTCCCAGAACAATTGCTGTACGTCGATACTGCGGAACGAATCTCCGCACTTTCCCCAACCCGCAATTCTACACTCTCGCAGCGTGTGAAACCGATTCCCTGAATTGATCGTTGCCGCTGCTGCTTCTACGTGATTTACCGTTACAGAGTAGAGTACAATTTTTATTTATAGATAACAAACCTGCACAATAACATACAGGTATATATTTGATACTAAGCTACAACAAATCATTTCATTTCTTCTGTACGTATAATTTCTGGCTTAGAGAAATAAAAAATTCTAAGAACCTTACAAATACACATTCATCTAACATTATTAATGTGTCGTCTCAAGTACCACTTTTCCCCAGGCTTATCCTCCTACTTTCAAAGAAGTTCCGTGGATGCCGTACACAATGGATGCATTATCGGATATTATGGCAACGGCTTGCGTTTATTGCCGCAAAATAATATACAGGCGAATGAAATTTTGCAACAGTTGTAAGTGTTCGTGTGTGTGTATCACCCTCGTCAACGAACAAGAAACCTGGCCACGTGATAACGCAAGATAACGAACGAAGATACGCACATGTGGATGAACACATATTACATACGTATGCATATATAGACACAGGTGCGTGTGCACCGTATAGGTTGATGCACGCAAATACCCAAACGAGCAGCCAGCTGTGTGCGTAACTAGGTTTTCATACCTACGCGAGAGTCGTGCGGTCGAGTAATTCTGAATGGGATATAATGATGAAGCAAACGACACTTCGCCACGCCAGGAAGCGATAAGGGAAAATCTTCCCACCGCACTCTGTGCGCTGCAAACGGTCTCTTCTACCTCGTACTAGACTGTACACACCGCAAAATATCCTGCACGAGAACTCTGAGGATTATAGACCAAAGGCCAGCAAGAGAACGGAGACAAGCCAACCCACAACTTCGACGCTACGCTTCTGAATCGCACCGAAGAGGAAGAAGAAGTAGAAGTAGAAGTAGAAGTAAAAGTAAAACGTTGCTACGAGCGATTGTTGCGAAGCTTGGGAAAAAATAGTACGCGAGTTGGAGAGAGGCGGAGTGTGAGGAAGGAAAATGGCCACCTGCGTTAAAGCATTCGTAGGATTCGTAGTGAGGCTCGGATCTACGTAGTGCCACTCGTTTCACGTGAAAAACGTACAAACTCGTGAGTACCGTAGTAGAATTTACTACATTCTATGCTGTCCTCTTTCAACAGCAGCTGCAGCGAAAATTCATGCAGGGACAAACCAGGGCTGGCTGGCTGTCTGCAGGATCGCGCAACAACACATTTTGTACGTCTACATCCGTCCGATGCATTCTTTCAAATCCTATGCACACCGCAGCGAATGTTGATTTCGTATTCTCCGCAACGCGTATCGGTGAAAAAACCGTTGCCAATTTTCCTATTTGACCATCGTCGAATCGAACGGAGTTGTAAGGTAGTAAACAAAGAAACGATTATAACGACGAAGCGTACTCGCGAGGTTTGCTGGGCATGGCCCTGAAATTCTTACGATTAGCGGTATTGTCGTGCATAGGTACGACAAAGACGCGTTTACGGTAGGTAGGCATAGTCGGATGTATGGATGGATGGCGGTGTGTAGGGGTGGGCAGGAAATTTGACCGGGTCTTTTATTTAAGAGGAGTGTAAGGACCAAGGCCCGGTCGAGCGGTCCCTCTCCGCCACTCGTGGTTCTCTCGAGAGATCCAAACACTCGAATAGAGCAAAGCAAAGCAAAGCAAGGCGAGCCAAGCTGCTAGTAGAAAGAGAGAGTAGGAAAAGAGAATAAAAAAGAATGTCGGAGAAGGAGGAGGAGAAAAAGAGAGGAGAACAAAACTGAGAAACGGAACGGCGCTCTCGCTGAGCGGACTGTAGGAATGGTGGACGGATGGCGGTGGTAGAGAGTGTTGTGGTACGTATACCTCGAACGACTCGAACGGCCGGCTTAACAGTAACGCGAAGAGCGACTACCTGCTGAAAATGTACGTTGAAAACCTGATTTAAACTTCGCTCTAAGCTAGTTTTATCGTTAGAAGCCGACTACTGGCACGGCGAGAAGGAAAATTTGCCACTCCGAGTTATCAGCCTCTCGTCTTCGATGTTGGCTGTTGTTAATAATTTAAAGGGTGGTTAAAATATCGCCTCCTCGTGTGCCATGGGAGAGAGGAATCGTCGCGTTACTGCACACGTTGCACTTCGTTGCGAAACCTGCGGACGACAAGATTCGTTGCACTGACCACAGACCAAGAAACATCGTAACGATTATCCGGAAATTTATCAGTGTTTACAGTACCCGCTGCATGCACACAATACAGACTAATTGTAAATAAAGAAAAGACTGTCCAAACACCTTAGAAAAATGTAAACCTATCGCTGTTTCTCTGAGATTAAAACGCGTGATCCATAATGATCAATTCTGAGGATACATATTCGTGAAACTAACTACTGTATGAAGATGGTAGATAGTCAGAAAAATCGTTCACCATTCCGCGCGGCGTGATGTATATTGTATTACAACGTGTATATATGTATCGCTTATCGCGCGATCAGAGGAGAAACGGATAAATGCAATGCGATAACGATAATAGTAGAGATTTGAATCGATTCCGAGTAAAACGAATTTCCGGGACCTTGAACGGATTACTCGATACATCATCGCCGTCGCCCTGGAATAAATTAATCAAAACGACGATGATTGTACGCTCTGTTAAGTATGCGTAATCCGTTAATGTAATTCGTGAAGCCCGACACTGAGTTGTGATTCCTCTGTGCCCGTTTCTTGATTCTGATTCTCTCATTCTCTCTCTCTACCACCGTTTGACTCAACGATGATTGCGTCAATTGGCCGACTTGGAGAGCGCCGTTAGCGATGCATCAGCCCGAAGAATAATAATACACGGGACGATAAACAATGTACTTCGGAATGCCAACGAATCAGAGAATTAAGGGCTGCACGGAAAAACCACGCAGCTGTTCTCTCCCGAGTATAAAGAGTGGGTATATTCTCTTTCTGTCTCTTTCTCTCGCATTGGGGCCCCGTTTGCAGCATTAACCTTAAGTAAGTATGTAAGCGCATGCGGCAGACATGACGTTCGTATACCTATGCCTGTAACCGTAACGAACAAGGAGAGTCTAATTCCGTAAGCAAACATTCCGTAAGAGAGACAGACCAGAGGTATCGGTTTATTATTTCCATCTCTCGCCGCGAGAAAGGTTATGGAAAGTGGTGGTGGAATATTACGAGAGACACGATTGTTCCTTGGTCACGTGAAAGGCCCAACGCACATTCGTGATGCGGCGTGCCAGACCGTGGATACTCTGCATTACACGCACGGCGGAGTAAAAATGGTCGACGTCCGTCGGATTAGTCACGGTGAACCGTTGGTTCCCGAGAAAAAGATAAATCCGAGTTTAAAAAGGTGAAACGAACGGCGCGGGTGACGCGGCTGGTTTCACAACTCCGGACCCGAACGAGCGAAGAACGGGCCCCGATCCGGCCCTGAGCCGAGATATAGCGCACCTACAACGGTCGGACGGCGACCTCAACTCTCTTCTTTGTCCCAGCTCCGGGTCTCTCGGGGTTTACCTTATTGTCTCGATTTATTTCCAGAGGAGCGGCGAGCGTGCCCCGAAAATTGAAAATATCATCTCGGGCTGGAATCGTCGTTTCGAAGGCGAGAAAATATGACTAACGAAAATAAACGGTTACTTGGATACGAACGCCCGACGTGAGAAAATGCCGAGCTAATTACTCCCGGATTCATTCGCAACGCGAAGAAAGGAGGATGTTTCGAACACCGTCGGGCCTAAGCCCTCCCCCCCCCCCCCCTTCTCTGCCGTGGTTCGAGTCGTTATGCTAATTAATTAATCCACCAGCTTTCGACGCTGTAACCACTTTTCGAACGTGTTTTGTCGTTAGCGTAACATCTCGGCAAATCGAACCGCTCGTATCGCGGTGAGATACGACGACTATCGCAACCGTTAACTGTTCCCAAGATTTGAAAAAGGAACGACGCGAAGTACGCCGCGTCGGTGGGTGGGGTACTTGCTCGCACCTTTGTTGCAACGAAGAAAAAGAATAAGAATAACGCGCTGCGGTCCCTCGCGACGTTCTTACGACAAGAATTCAAATTCCCATTAACTCCTGTAACGTTCGTAACGATAATTGTTATCACCACAGAGTTACCGCGTGTATTCCTCTATTCTCTTTATTCCCTAACACTTTTTCACGGCGTTCAAAAGCCGGCCCTCCTCCATCTCCCCACCGTCGCCGTTGCTTCGTCAAAGCGGTTTCAACGACTCGGCTTCTCGCATCACCGTGTTTCCCACGTTAAAAACAAGCGGTCGCAACGTCGTCGTCGTTCTAATCAACGATTGAAATAAATCAATTCCACTGAATTCCTCGAGGCGAACGACGACGATGACGCCGTCTCTCGGCACAAAGCCGTGGGCCTTAGGCCCAGATCCACACGCCTCGACGCTCCGACGCAACACACACACACGCACACGTACACACGCGTGCACACGGAGAAGGACCCCGAGTGTACGGTTCACTCACCTAGCGTTCCGCGCAGGAGTAACACTAACAATACGAGCACGAGGGGCCTCGCCCGTCGGGCAACAGCCGTCCCATCGTAGGCCGGTGTCCTCCTGGGCCTTGTCGCCTCTCGCATTTCGCCGCCGTCGTAGCAGTCCCGTCGCACAGTAGTCACGCACCGCGTAAGCATCGTCTCACCGCACACGATTCACTACTCCAGGTATTCTCTTCCCGAATCCCTGTAATCCTCCTCGCACTATTCCTCGCCTTTATATTTCACCTTTGTACAACGTCGATCAAATTCAAGTCGCCGCCGATTACGACGATGCCGAACGGCCGCCGGCTCCCATCCTGGACACGAGGAGATTATTCACACAAGCACTTTATGACGCCGATCAATCCGAGCTTCGTTAAATCGCCTCCCGCTCGCCCTATCGCCAAGACTCGAGTCGCAAGCCCAACTGACTGACTGACTGACTCGCCCGCTCCTCTACCGCCACTTCCTCGCTCCACGGACACCGCGTCTCTCGACCTCACTCCTCACCCCCCCCCCCCTCCCTTGCCGCCCGCCAACACGGCACACCGCGCGACAACTACTTGTTGAGTTTCCCAGGGGCGGAAATAGCCGGCGTCGGGCCCCCTTCCTTCCGCAATTTTCGCGTTCGCGCGAAGCCGAGTGCCTTTTTCTTTGGAGCGTGGAAATTATTATGTCGTCGTTGAACAGCGGCGGCAGTGGGTAGTTAATTAGGTTAAATTAGGTCAACTTTTCCGTGTTCGAGTAACGTCGGACTATCGGCCCCCGACCTTGGGAGAGGATTCCGAAAGGCGATGATAAGAATTTTAATTGTGAAATTGTTTGCTTTTTGTTCTGCTGTACTCTGTACGCACGTGTGGCGGATTGAACTGTGACGTGAATTGCCTCTGCTTCGTGCACGCGTAGTGAATCGTGTTCGTTGCATCCGTGATAGACCGTCCTGAAGCTTTTAACGGCGAAGACGTTGCTTGCAACGGCAGCTTTGTGTTATCGCTCTCTCGCATTCTTTGGAGACGGTTCCGGAACTCGGAGTAACACCTAGTCGAGATACATATTTCGAATAATTATTCGAAGGGGCGTCCTACGCCGACCTTGAAATCGAGTAATTCTTGGTAAAAAGTATCGTGAGTCACGCGGAAACCTGAGTAGAAGTCTTTAATTCTAGGACCGCGTGGTGGAATAATTCTCCCAATGACGCATCCGGTGAAAGCAGTCTCGATTCAATTTCGCGTGTCGTCTTCGAAACGGATGTTATGATATTACGGATGTTTGAAGAACAAAACGAAGAAAGAGAGTTTTATCATTTTGAAAATTCTTATATAACTCTGTCGCTCACTCTCCGCTGCTGTAGAAAATGATCAAAGGACTGGTCCGAAATTGCAATAAGACGGGTTTAATTGCTTGCAGAGTTACTCCCACGAGTTCGTTTCTTCCTAGTCTTTGAAAAGTTTACCAGGAAACTCGATGTTATTATGTATCTGTAAAACGATGGAAGTAATGTTCCGGCTGTGCAGGTTCTTCGCCCACACTTGAGCCTTGTATTAAACTTGAAGAGAGGAAGGTAATCGTGAATAAATGACAAGTTACACGTACTGTGTACCTATTATATGTGTATACCGTCGCACGATGAGTTGATGGCAAAGTTCATTCGCGAGAACTTGTGACGGTAAGAATGGCTCGATATACGTTTGAATAATTCGATAATAATACAGAGATAAGGAAAGAGCGAGAATTATCGAGATTCAATATCAACTTCACAACCTTGTATTTACCGCGATTGAACACGTTTCGCAAACAATGACGTTATCTGGTGTGGGTCAACATAAACGTTAATCGTAAACTCACGCATTTGCCTCAAGCTGTGTACTTTTGCGGGGCAACCGTTTGGACAACGTTAATTATAAATCCGCTTCTCACCTGCGGAACGACTTACGTGAAACACAGGCTTGAAGTGAGGATGTGTCATGACCGGAAGCTACCTCTCGGCTAATGGGAACGGTAAATCGTAAATGCACTCTAATTATCGACGAATGACAAGTGAATGCGCGTACGAACACTCGAGACTGCTGTGAGAAGCCGAAAATTTAGTTCATTCGCCTCGTGTATCAAGCACTTGTATCAATGAGCCGTACTCTCGATTGTAAGTAACGAACGTGTAATACGTGAATCAGATTCGGACGTACGCAATTAGCTTTTCTTGCCTTGTTCTCGGTTACTGAAAGCGTGTAGGTATACGACTGCAGTGACGACGGTAAATGGGGTGTCATTCGTGAGTGTAGGTACACATACGGATGTACGTGAGTACATTTTGTGTACAGTGTACGTACAATAAAGAGAAATGTATGGGCCCTGGGCGATAAGTCCATCTCTCTGATTATTCGGAACTGTGTTTTACGTTTTTCGGATTATAACACGACCGGAAACTCGTCGAAGGTAACCTGAACTTTGACCAGATTATACACGCAAGTTGAAAAAGGTAAGCTAGATAAGGCTGTGATTATTTTCCGATATAGCCTATATTTCTCAGAAAAAGAAATAAGAAAATGAGGGTACGTTCAGGTTTTCGAAAACAGGTCTTCTCTATTATTCATCGGTCAGAGATTCGGCGATAACTATAGGTATGCAAAAATGAGGATAGGTAAATTTTTCAGTAGAATTACTCGGCCTTGCAATGTTTCAGTCTACGATCGTTGGCCCTGATATCGCTTAGGTTAATTAGGGTCTCTTGCTCATCAGAAATAAAACTGCCTATACGCATACACATACATACACCTACAACGATCGACGAAGGGGTGAAAATTTCAACGGGCAAAAAACTGTGAAAGCATAAAAAAAAACGCACGCTTCTTTTTGGTAATAACTGAAGCATTAGTGTAACTTGGTCGTACAAGTCGGAGTAACAAAATTGAATTTTTCGCCGACAGCAATTAATACCTACGCAAACGCGATGTGCGACTGTGCGTCAAATCGGTATTTTAGCCCATTTGTCAAATCGAGCCCACGCCGGTCCCCTCAAAACAATTTAACTTTTCCTCCGAGCGCGCAGGGTAATTTTGTAACATTCGGGAATAGCCGTGGTGTGTAATTACGCGCTCAGGCCTTTACATTCTACCGTCGTTCAATTGACGCGTCGTCGTCATTTGGCCGGCGCTCGCCGCCGTTGGTCGATAGAAATAGTACGTATACAGTATACGCCTATCAACGTGACATAAGTTGTGTATACCACCTATATGTATACGCCGGAATGCGACGGCAGAGATAAGAAATTAATAAATTGGGCTTGGCGCTAAGCCTAGCGACTCGTGACACGCTTTACTCAACGGCTCCGGTAGTTGCGGTTAGGCCAGGCGCTCCAAGGCTGACCACTCGCTGATTATTACCACTGGCAGTTGCTGAGTCGTAAGATTGACAAAAAATAATCGATTATTTTGTCTCACAATCGGTATTTTTGTTTCTTACTCCCATGAACGACGCAATCCAATATCAATTTATGTGATTCAAGCATCAATTATCATCATTGTCTTACTTATTAAGTACACCTATTTGATACAATAAGTGAAGGATAAATGAATATTTTTACCTGAAATTGAAAAATATTTTCAATGAAATTATAAGCTATCTGTCTACGATCAATATTTTCCGGCTTGAACCATAGATTCAAGATGGCGGCTGAAGCTACTGCAGAATCTGTTCGAAATTCTGAATTTAAATTACCAATAATCCGCCCCAACGATTAGAAAAAGATGATGGTGATATAAAAAAATGGCAATTACAGGCGTTCTTTTGTGTACACAACGACTGCGCTAGATATCCTTCTTCGCATTTGGATCAATAATTCAATTACAGAAACAAACGGATATTGTCAGATAATTTAGATTACACACAAGCTCTTGACACTCTTTCGTCTGACGGGCCTCGTGGTGTCAGGACTTTCGTTATCACCCAAGATTAAGATGATTTATAAGATTAAATTAGGTTTCTAAGGGTTTATTTCACCAATTTATATACCGACGTTCAGAACTTTTCTACACGCGGCTGTAACAGCCCCCAGGCTGACTATAATAAAACAGTAAACTCTGCATAATTATATAAATTATAGCGCGTTACGGTGATTAAAAACATTGTTTGTTTTTTCTTCATCTTCTCGCACGTGTTTTGTCCCCTCTTTTCTTTCCTCCTTTCTCGGCGACCTTTCATCACGACGATCAGCTGAGTGTCAAGTTCAGGTTTCAAAACTTTCGAGACCCGGGCTCCAGGCCAAAATTCTATAAGCGATACCTTATAGCCGCCATCTGATCGCGGCTTATCGTTTTCCCATTTGAATACGAGACACGTGAAACCCCGACACGGTTGATTTTTATCCAGTTTAACTTTGGGATGAAAAGAAAATTGCACAAACTTCTCACGCGAAGCACCGCACGATATTCAATCTCGATAACAAAAACAACAGGCGGGAAGTAACGAAAATAACCCCGATGTTTCTTCTGTACATACGAATACTGATATTTCGACTTTCGATCTCTACCAATAAATCTTTATCGGCCTATGGATTCAAAAAACAAAGAATCAGTCTCGCAGATGTTATTGCAAGCTTACCGTTAAAACGCGTGCCAATCAAAATCCAATTCAAGGCAACATCCAGCGATGCCGTCCTTTCGGAATCGCTTTGAACTGTAGAATTACCCCGAAACGGCGGTCAGATCCATTTTCATTTGCATAATACGCGCCGCAACCGCATCCAGTGACAGCGGCTATTTACTCGAGCATTGACGCATGCTGGGACATAGGTCCATGTATACCTAGGTATAAAATGTGTTCCCATGAGATCGAGTCCTGCCCGCCCCCGCATGTACCGATTTCGCATTACCGGCAGACGTATATGTATTTACCTATATCGCACATAGGTATAGGTACCGGCCGTTTACAAAGCCATGAATCGGCTTTATCGCTCCACATAGCGACCTAAACTCGGTTGGCCGTTCAAATGCCGGACGAACACCGTGACAATAATCTCTCAGGTCCAGTGAGTGAATTTCGACCGAATTTGCGCCAGCAGACGGAAATGGAATGCGCACGTGTCAGGGTTTTTTTTTCTGCCTCCCCGCAAGTTGAGTGCTTGCAGCTTCTTCTTCTTCTTCTTCTTCTTCTTCCTCCTCATCTTCATTTCGGTGCAGCGTGAGAGTTCGGAAAAGCAACCGTACAGCTGAAATTGAAAAAAGTGTCGGACCGTGCACGGTTTACGTTCGTAAAGACAGAGGCGGCGGAAGCGATAACTCCGAGTCGGGAATTCATGCAGATGTAATTACATTTTATTACCTCCGCCGCGTTGTCCTCTTAAAGGCAACAGATTACAGAAATAAGGTTTCGCGTTAATTATACGCTTGGCAAAGCCCGCGGAGCACACGTTCATGGGATGTTTTAGTTGATTGAGATTTAGTACGACCGAAAGTATTCCACGTGGACGAGTATATACGAGGAGGAGTGTCGGTAAGCCCCCCGTAAAACTGGCGTCTACTGTGAAGCTCTGCCTCGTATTTATACAATCAGTATAAACCTGCCGAAAGGTATACGGTGCTGGGAGTTCCGTACCTTGGCGTTAATCAATTAACGAAAAGTAACTTATCCCTTCTTTCTCAAACTTCGAGTTCTGGTCGTTTACTTCAGTCACCGCGTTCTTGTGGGCATCGAAAGGGGTTCGCAGGAAATTTCTACACATCCCGCACAGAGCTGGACGATTTCGGAATCCCTCAAGTTTGCCCCGTAAAACAAGCACTCTTCTCTCTGTTGAAATATTGGGGAAGGAAAAATTCTACTTTACTTCTGGTGCTTAATTAGCGCGCAATTTACAAAAACGCGACGGGGAACGAAAGAACGAGTTGTCTGCAGAGCGTGCAAAATACACAACGAATGTTAACTCGACATTATTTTACAGGCTGTGTTTATCCGTCAAAGCGTTGCGAATTTTTTCCGAAAAAATTGCACGAACTTCACACTGACAGCGGATACAAGTTATTCCGTTGTACGCAATTTCGTGCAAAATTATATTACATGCGCTCTGCGTTTATTGACCTGTCAAACCGCCCTGAAGCAGCTGCGGAACTTGGACGGGTCAAAATCTAGGCTTAGGAGGATTGGCCCCGATTTTGCGAAGCCCTGTAGAATCCGAATTCGCATAACCTGCCAGTTATTGTTATCGATGGATCACACCGATGTCCCTATCCTTCCTACATCCGCAGGCCACTTTGCTCCAGGGAGCGCTCGCAAGCTCGGACATATTTCGACCTCAAGGGAAAATCCGGGAAATCGCTGCCCAACTCTCGCGGTCAGGCACATCTCGAGTACTTAATCGCGGAACGAATCATCTTCAATAACGCGGAGAAACGATTTGTAACACCGATGGAATAATCCAGTGTTTAAATGCTGCGTATAAGACAGATTTAACACCATTTAACCACAGAAGATAATTTTTGTCCAGCAATAAACTCGGTTGCTGGTACGATGCGGATTTACACGCATATAAAAACGTGTATTTCGAATTAGCGTTAATGGAAATACACTGATAAATTGAGCGCAGCGATTTTCCATCTCGAAGATACATACATATATACATATATATAACCGTAGTTTTTATCCAACAGATACACCGACGCAACGACTTTGCGCAGGTATAAGTATACGCTCGTACAATATAAACATACACCAACGTACCTATATATCAATTATTCTGAGCGTATAGAAAATAACGCGTGCAAATGAAAGGAAAACAGTAATTCATATATAGAGGATATCGGCCGCGTGCATGCACAGCTTCGATTCCACAGCGAGCTTCGCCATTATTCAAATTGATGCAAATTTAATATTGTATACCTTGTTACAGTCCGGCGATATATTTGCTTACTCTTGCCGTGGTATAGACGGCGCTAAAAAGCGCGAAGAAAGAAGCTGCAGGCGTTGAGAATTCATCGTCGCGATTTTATACATTCTGACTTGCGATAAGCTCGCGATAGAAATTATTAATCGACTTATTTCTATTGGCAGAAAAAGAACTCGGCCTCACCGATGTCTGGCTAAATTATTTCTCGTCTTATTTCAAACCAGACTGTACAAATCCGAGCTATCCTCGTATCAATATCCACCACGCTTACTTCGGAATACCGAACACACTCTCTTACACGTACTGCATGCCTGCTGATATTTCATATAATCTGATATACGCGTTCGAATCTACGGTATCTTGCTCGCCTTCGATACTCCATTTGATGCACACGCGGCGTTGTCCTTGCGCAGGATAATGCCGAGTACTTAATTGCCCTACGTTGTGCAAAATTCCCCCTGAAACGTTTTTATACACTTTTCAAACAGTTCTTTTCTTCAATGCAAATAATACGCAGCTGTTTTACCTCGTGCGGTACGATTCCACGGAGATAATATGAAAATCCATATTCCATCGGGCTACGCAAAGCCCTACAACAAAGTTTTAGCACGCATTAAATTATGAAGGTTCCACCAACTAAAGCAGCTGCTTCTTAGCGGGGACAAAATGGATATTCGGTATTCTTCTTTAGCTATTTTAGGTGGGCACTTTTTCTCTCGCGCCTCCGCACGAAAAACGATTTGATGAGACGAAAAGATACGGTTTAGGTGCTTTTTTAATTCTTGCAGAGGTATACTTAATATCAGCCAATTAGCCTAACGAGGTCACGCTTCTGACTGTACGTGATGTTTTCAAGAGTCATTTTAAACGGTAATTTGTCAGACAGGAAACGTCACCCTTGAACCTTCGTATAAAGGAGCAACAGCTCATGTTTAGGAAACTGGGAGAATTGCCTGCATAGGAATCTTCTCCGCTGCGAGGCAATGAAACTTTGAACTCATTCAAGAATGGATTTCGGAGGAAATCCTGCTAATATCGTGTCGATTGTTTAATTCCTCCATCATCGCGGATCCCGGATTTCTCTAACAAAGTTTATCCCGCTGCCTGCAAGCAGTCGAGAAGAGATCCTCGCATTTCGCTGAGAAACTTTTAGGGAGTAATTTAAATTTGGGAACGATACGCGATAATCACTTTTTGGCCCCGGCTATTAATTTCAATTTTGCTAACGAAGAGCCGCGTATATAATATAAATACGCAATGCATATTCGTAGGTACATTCTACGTATTAAGATATTCCTACACCCTGTTATTCAGAAACCAGAATTATAAATTGAAAATTAATACACGTTAATTGTAATACGTGCTCGCATTCGATACCTTGCGCGTTAATATAATGAGACATGGGTAGAGGATATACGATATGCGGAAAATCAGGTAAGTCGTAGTTTCGCAACAGCCGATTCTAGACGATGCGGGGGTAAATTAATACAAGGAAAGTTCGTTCCGCCTAAAGATAGACAGCAACGCGTATAGAATTACAGCCGGTATGCCGCAGGAGACGAAACAATTTTGTTTTTCTTACGGTAAAATTTAACGTTCTGCTTTTACATGCAAAACGTCAGTCTTCCCTGGAAGAGGACAAGACTTTTTCCTTTCTCTTTTCTTATATTTTATTTTCACGTCATGTCCCGTAGTACATTTTCTATACGGATATCGCAAACTGTGATCGACGTACGAAACTTCTCTGTTTTTCGTGCCAGTTCTGATTGTGAGCTTTCTTTTCCCTCTCCGCCTCGCCGACTGCACGCTCGACCTTCTCTCTCTTCCTCCTCGCTCTTCACCTCCCTCCTGGGAATAAACGCGAAAATGAAATATTGGATTTTCCGCCCCACAATGGAGACACGAACACATTGCATACGCCGCGTATTATCGGAGCCTGTTTAGTTATTTATCAATTGATGAATAGACGCTTTCGCTGACAGGTAATTGACGGGCCGGGTATTTCCAAAGGGATTTTTTAATTTCCTTTGCCCGCTAATTCAATTATATTCAGCCCGAAAACAAGCGTTTCAAAAAGCCTCTGTTGTAATTAGTAACTGCACGAAACGACGCACCTATTGTTTTATCCCACCTCTTGCATTAATTATCATTCAAAATTATTATCTCGCTTCAAAGCCTGCATGGCTGATATTGCGATACACGGTAAAACACGATAAATAAAATTTTACACTAGCTTATTATGCGAAGCAAAATTTTATAGAGATCAAATATTATCAACTAAATTCTAAATCTGCACCGTAATTCATGACGTAAAGATAAAACGCATTTTACACGCAGTTGTAAGTCTTGGTATATTACGTATTTTCAAATCATAAAAATTATCGCGCTCGCCGTACGGCGGCGCCACTTTAGACCGACCGATATAGCAGACGAAAAAACAAAAATCGATCGCTGGGACGCGCCGGCTGAGATAAATGTCAAATTCGCACAGAGCGCGATGTTTATCGTTACGAAAGAGATAGACAGTGAAAATATAAGCAAATTATGTCGCACGTGCCTGAGAGAAGACGGAGAGAAAATGGTCTGTCTATTCGTCGGGCCGGCCGGCTCGTCCCTCGCTGCAAAACTGCGATCTCTGTCCTGCTTGGAGGTTATGATCCCATGCTTTTCTTTGCTATTTTGACAAGCCGATCAGAATAGAACCGAATTTGTAACACAATCTGTAAATCATGATTGAAGGTATGGCAGGGCGACGGTCTACCAGAGAAAATGTGCGATCGGTGCGTTACCAGGGCTGAGTCTGCGCTGCTCTATAGGGAACAATGTCGCGCTGCGGATATTGCACTTAGACAAGCCGCCGACAAGGTATCGATCAGGAAAAATTGAGGAATTTGACCATAGTTTAATAATTATATACAGCATCCGCAAGCTGAAGGCGCAAAACTTTTACAAATCCATGCTATATTAGCAAATTGCATTACGACCCAGCATTATTTAATGAAGTCGTTTCAACCTAATCTCCTTCATCTTCTTAATGTTTCTAATCCATAAATTTATGACGCAGGTGTCAGGATTAACCTCATACTCTACAGTGGCTGGCTGCAAGTTGTATCAACAGAACCAGGGTTACATACCGAACGAAACTTATCGCAAGATATTGAAATGCGTCGAATGCAGCGCAGTTTTTGTAAATTACGAAGAGTTGTGCGCGCACAATAGATTGCACGTCTCTTCGGTCCACAACACAACTCCTGTGCAGCACATGCACATAGTCGAGCCTCGGAATACATATTTCAACATGAATAATCTAAATGGTAATTTGGCTGCGGACGATGGAAACGGTGTGTCTTCTATACTGAGATCCAACTTAATGCATGTGACACCGGTCGACGACGAGGAGCCGAGTAGAGCAGCGTGCGCCTTGCACTGTTCTCTTTGTAATCACACTTTCACAAACAGGACTCAATTAATCAGTCACAACTTTACTCACAGCTCTGACAACATCGATATGTCTTCTGGCGATAATACAAACATAGAAGTTAGCGAAGATTCGAACCAAATTGCACAGAACTTGAGCTACGATAGAACGGTGAATCAAACGGCTGACAATTCGATACAAAATTTATCCTTCTCCAGACAGGTTGTAGACGGTTCTAGGAAACTTGGGAATATCGATTTTTCCAGCAGTGAACCACTCGTCGATGTACAAGAGAACGCAGAACGAGTGGGGAACTCATCGATGTGCGGATCTTTTCAATGTCTTGACGCTGGAACGATTCCACCTCCTGAAAATCTCGTATTTTCTGGTAAAATATCTGAAAACGAGAAAGTGAACTCGATGCCTAAGTATAAAAAGCACAAGTGCCTTTTGTGCCCAAAGTCCTTTGCACAGAAGTCAAAATTGTTGACTCATCAGTTGTCTCACACCGGTCTGAGACCCTTCAAGTGTTCGATATGTGAAAAAGCTTACACCTCCAAGAGTAAATTGAATGCCCATGTAAGATTGCATACAAAGACGAACGTGCACGTGTGCACGATATGTAGCAAAGCATTTGCTTTTGCTTCTTATCTGGAGGATCATTTGAGGACTCACAAATTTGGTACGGAAAAGGTGAACCCTGAAAAGGCAGGACCGTTTGAGTGCAACGTCTGCAAGAAGAAGTTTCGTTTTCTCAAAAACTTCAAGCCTCACTTACGTCTTCATACGGGCGAGAATTTATTCCAGTGCGAGTATTGCGACAAGCGTTTCAGTCAAAAGTACAACTTGAAAGTACATCTGGAATCGCACAAAGATCTGAAACCACATAAGTGCGAATTTTGTGAAAAAAGCTTCAATCAACACGGTAACTTGGTGGAGCATTTGAGAATTCACAAAAAACTCAAGCCTTACAAGTGCGATTTATGTGCCAAATCTTTTTCGCAATCGAGTCACCTGAAAAATCATAAAGCATCCCACAACACCGAAAGAGATCATTCCTGCAGATTATGCGGGAAGAAATTTAAACTGTCTAGTCATCTCAAGAGGCATTTGGACCTGCACAGTGGTAGGAAATCGTTCAAGTGTGGCGAGTGCAATCAGATGTTTTCCCAAGCGTTCAGTCTAAAGAGACACTTGAAGAGACACGCCGAAACTCATATCTGAACGCCAGAAAAAGACTAGTAAATACATGCAACGCGACTGTTTTACCGAATCAATCGAATACTGTGATTAATATATTATAAGCCGTGGCAATATATCTGTATATGTTTTTTTTTTTTTCTTATTTTCATTATTTTTAATTGTACATATACACGTAATTATGGAAGTTACTTACGTATTAAATTTAGCATATCTGTAAAGTATCGATTGTTATTAAGTCAGTCTCTTCGGAGGTTCGGACACTTTATGTTTATATTTTTATTAAACAGGGTACCAGCACATCTTGTAATTATTGATAATTACATAGAGGTATAATTTTAATTGTTACGCACGTCGCCTTTAGTCATTTGTTTCTGAGAGATCGAAATATTAATTGAACGCTGCATTTCTTATCAAAGAGAATGTATTAATAACTATACGCGCTTCGCGTAATATTACTTGCTTCGCAAAGTCTTGTGTAAATATTAAACTCAACCGACGACAGGAATAAACATTGATTACTGATAACAGTATCGAAATATATTTTTCACTCCATTAAATCTACGACGACCAGCATTACTCGTTTATAGTATATTCTGTATGCGTGTGGTTCGACGACGTGATGTATGCGCGTGTCGCGTTATCGCCGACGACGGTGTTCGAATTTCCTTTATTTTTCCGACATAAATATCTGAAAGAGCGTAAAATAAACTGATGAAACTTTCGTCTTCGGTTGACAATCGATTTCTAGTACTCGTCGTAGGTTTGACATCGAACTTGTGTGTTTGTTATATTAAAAAGCACGATAAAAATATTGACTTCAGAATCCACCACGTATTTTCCTGATTGTTGAGAAAGAAAAAAAATATGGCAAAGTAAATATCGTAGGTACGTTATTTGCTCATTCAAGTAATTGGAAAGCGATAAAGCGAATGAAAATAAGAGAGATCGATAAAAAAAAAAAATTACGTACACCGTATTTTTCCGATCAAAATGTATAAATACAGACACAGGTTGATGATATCTCTGTTAAACAGACTAACAATATTCCATGAAGTAAACTTATACCTGAAAAATTCCGTTGAATTGACGCAGTTGAGCCGCATACAACGTCGTACGTTTCGCTGGATAGCAACTTACCTTAATAACTGAGTAAGGTAGAGGTCAGAATGTGGATTCCTTCTCTTAATTGATCCTCAGTTATCGTCAGAGCAGGTGACATGCGAATTATTTGGCCATGCGCTGGTCTGCTCAACAATCCAGCATCTCTGAGCCTCAAGCAGACGTCCCATCCGTGGCGATCTCTATAAATTTATCAATTAATTAGATACAATTATACAAGATTGAAAAATGATAGATGATTGTGTCCAATACCTAAACAAAGCGCGGAAAGCAGAGGGGAATAATTAATCACATAAAAATACTATAATTAGATGATTAAAATTTCGCCCGCACGCTGTGAGATTATAAAATCGTATTCCTAGTTAATCTTAATTTTCTACCCGCGGATAAGATTGATCGACTCGGTTATTTGTGCGTACAACACACGTTAATTCTAATTCTGGTCGCGTTGGTATAGGATTGAGGGTTCGAACCCTATATCTAACACTTGGTTCTTCCGAAAGATTTAATTTCTATCAGAGAATGAATCACGATAAATTGCATTGGTTCGAGCGCGAACATCTGCCGATTAGTCAGAGGTCCGACAATTTCGAGGGTGTGCAGGGATTTCCACAGATTCACCGGCTAGGCTGCGTGATGTAGGAGAAGAAAATGCGAAAATGCTTTCGCCAACTTGAAACTATATCTCGCTCGACGATGCGTGTACAGGCGGAAAAATTATAGGCTGTTATAGGTATAATAATAACGCACTACGCGTGCGGACGTGTATTTTCCGCCTCGCTGGAGAAAGAAGAAGCGCGTAAAAGTTTTTCTTTCGGAGGGGGAAGATGAAGGATGGAGGATGGAGGATGGTTTATTAAGTATGACGCACCCTTGTTGACGAGAACCCCAGCGAGAAGCCCTCGGCCTCGAATTTCTCTGGCGATGTCTTTGGGCAATTTTTCCAGCTCCACCCTCAAGATTTTCCCCAAATTCTTGGCGTTCTCAGCGAGCTTTTCCTCCTCCAGAATTTTTACCGCCTCCAGGGCAACGGCGGCGCCGATTGGATTTCCGGCAAAAGTACTTCCGTGCGATCCGGTCTCAAATCCAAAGACAATCTGTAAACGGTTAAATACACCGAGATGAAAAATCGTTATTCTATCCCACAGGTAAATTGTTTCTCACTTTCCTAGTTTTTACGTAATAATAACGAGTAACATGCCTTCACCCGCATAAATAAAAAAATCGCGTGCCAACTTTCTTTCGCCTTAACACAGGTGTAAATTCATATTCGCGAAAGTGTATAAACGCAACAGTCAAATATGTATAAATATGTCAGAATCAACGACTGTTTATGTTTTACCCCCTTTTATAATAACGGCATGCACACTGTGCTAAGGAGAAAGGAGTTTAAATCACCAAATGCGACTCCGAATTGCGAATATTAACTCCGTTAAAAAAACAAAGGAAAGAAAGTTCATCAAATAGTTCATCTTTTTTTTTTTAATCTTTTCATAAAATTTTTCATTCTCTGGGACGGCAACGACTTTATACTGAATTTTATCACAGCCTTACGGGTGGAGAAGAAAGGGAGGTATAAGATTTTGTCGGAGTTCTTTGCGTGAATCTTTTTTGTAGGTATAACATAGAAATCAATGTTTCAATGGCATTAAAAGTTGAGACTCGCGATGCAGAACGTCGTTGATAATAAGTTTCGATTGACAGCTGTGAGATTCTCCTGCCTATACGTACACCAGACAATAAATGTAATCCCAATGGACAGGGGAGGGCAGCCGTCAAACCAATTTTCAAATCGTTTTAAAACCCTCCCCGTCTACCGAGCGACCGCATGATTGATATGCAAAAGTTAGAAAAAGAGAAATACATTGTTCGAAAAATGTTCAGCTACGTTATTTTTCCCAATGATGGCGAACACCGATCCAACAACATCCCTACTATTTATTATAACGACGAATCTGAGGAAATTCAAAACATTAACTTATACACCAGCAATGTGAAATTTCCTGAATATTATTCAGAAAATTTTCGGAGACTTGATCAGCGATCAAAATGAGCCCATAAACGTTAGAGTCGAACCACAAACACCCGAGATTTCACTAATTGTTAACATCTCAGCTTGTGTTATTCGAATTTGTAAACGGCTTTTTCACTCTTTCAAACTTTTAATGCGAATGAAAAGGACAAAATCAATAGGCAGCTCACCGTCGGAACGATGACACGGGCTTCGCCTTGGATCGGCTCCATCATAAACGCACAGATATTCGGATCCGCTTTGAATTTCAACTCGAGAGCTTTCAAGTCATCGTAAGGCACAGTGTCGAATAATGGCATGAAGGGACCGAAGTCGGTGAAGCAGTTCGGATCGGTAGACGACGAAACTGCGGCTAATGATCTGCCCCAAAAGTTACCCTTAGCGAACAGTATCGACGCCCTGTTGCTGGGTATCTTCTTCGTTCTGTAAGCCCATCACCTTGCCAACTTCAACGCCGTGTCTCCGGCCTCGACTCCTGCATCGATACAAATTTTTTTGTTAGCAGCTTGTAAACCGCACATTTATTAAATTGGAATTACCATTGTCAAGCGTTTCACTGACAAGGAAGGTATCCCAGGTCGATATCTCCAATTTGATTTCGTTTGTAATATGTTATTGTAGACTAAACGATGAGCGGTATCTATTTTTTTTTTATCTACCATTAAACGATTTAAGGGGGTGAAACCACCCTCCAAAGTAAGGCGTGTCAAGGGACGATTTGGCAATTTTTTTGTCTGCTTCTTTTTAATAGAAGAAATTTAATTTTTCATTTCTCGTTATGAGATACCTATTCCAGTTGGAAACTGCCAAAGCGCCCTTGACGTAGCTTACTTTGAGGTCATGGTTTCACCCCCCTAAAAGTGTTTAATGGCAGCTTCAAAAAAATTGCGTGTCGCTTAGATTTTAGTTTACTATAACATATTATAAAAGAAATGAAATCGGAGAGATCGACCTGAGATACCTTCCTTGTGAGAGCTGCGTCGAATGTCTATTCGATTCTTCACCTGTATTCATTGGAATGAAACGGTCCCAGCCAAAAAGATTGGTCAAATACTCAGATAGGACACCCAAGGGTTCAGTATAGTACGCCCTGGAGGTGTGAGTCAGTTTTTCAGCCTGATCACGCATCGTTTTTACGAGTCGAGGGTGGCAGTGTCCTTGACTGACGGCCGCGAAACCGGCCAAGAAGTCGAGGTACTTTTTACCCTCGACATCCCAGAGGAAGACGCCGTGTCCTCGTGTCAGAACGACCGGAAGTGGCTTGAAATGTCGACCTCCGAATCGATCCTCCGAATCGATGATCTCCTGGGCAGTCAATAAACGCTTGACTTCAGGCTTCTGAACGATGGAAGCTACTCTCTGCCTTATCGGAGTTTGCATTCTTTTTCAGCAGAAGAGGAAGGATAAAAATGATCAATCTTCCCGCGGGGGCAATTCCTTCTTTACGTAGGTATCCAACTTCGGGTGGATCAAGTTGCTGCAGAACTTTCCTCGACACTGTGACTTTAGGGGGTGAAATTCACATCCAGAAACGAGGGACGAAAATAACTTCTAAATAGCTGCGCGTAACGCGAGTTTCTGTTAATCTTTGATGAAGCCGAGGCTTGACGCGTTAATTTATACCAGCGAGAAGATAGCTGTGTAATCTTTTGGATCATACGACTGCACCAACATCGCGGCATATCTGCAAACTGTAAGAATTGCAACGTTTTACAGACTGTATGGTTTTATGCATTTCAACTGATGTATCTAACATGTACTACACATGAGCTCAGGATTTATCACACACCGAATTAGGCAAACTGTAAATAATTCTGTATTCGTGTATTGACGTCTGGACGATTAACGTCGTTGTCACTCGACAGACTCCACAATTGTTGTTAGCACTCGTTCTCAGTTCAGCAAATAATAGGCAACTTCAAAACACCGGGGATAAACTTTTATCGCTGTGAGTACGCGTAAGTTTGTTGTTACTTGAAAGTGAATTTTTATTCTCTTGGACACGAGACTAAGGTCGACAGATAATTTGATCGGGAATATTGTTTTTTTCACTACCGTATTACCAATCATCAATTATGTTTCTCAATGTGATAATGCACCAATTATGAGATTTACTTTTCAAAATATATATCACGAAAAGTAAAGTAATGAACTAAATCTATAAATATTCTTCAAAGTTTTTGTACATATCAACTTTCTATGAATGATTCTCAGGACTTTCATGCGTAATATGATACTTTAAATACAACCATTACACAATTTGAAAATGTACAATTTTCAATATTTTCGAGCGGTTATTTCAGTATTGATATTTATATCGATGATATATAAGTGGAGGTGAGACATCAAATCAAATATTGAGTCGTCAAAATCGATCGCAGTAAAAAAAATTATTACAAAATTGTAGTATCTTATTAATGTACAAACCACATGCACACATATACATATACCTACATTTGCATGAATTGAATAAGTTAAATATTATAATTCAGTCGTTCGAGCGAGTATATTGTATAAATCGAAGTTGTATTATTTCTGATATTGGTTGATCACTTTGGATATAATACCGATCGATTCCTCGAGTTGTTCTTCGTTTATAACCAGCGGTGGAGCCAGCCTGATTATTTGACGATGTGTGGGTTTAGCAAGAAGTCCTTCGTCGCGGAATTTCAAGCAAATCTCCATCGCGTCAAAACCTGCAGGGTAAAAAATAATGACATTAAATGCGTAATCCTATTATTCTGACATCCAAATTATTCTACTGATCGCATCCACCGTTTCGTGACTGGCGAATTACCATCGGCGACAACGATCGCGTTGAGCAATCCCTTCCCGCGGACTAGCTTGACGATTTCTTTCGGCAGCTCGCCCAGCTTCTTTCTCAGTATTTCACCCAGCCTCTGGGCGTTTTCGGCTAGTTTTTCATCCTCCAGTACCCGAAGCGCAGCCATGGCGATCCTACAACCCAAAGGATTACCGCCGTAGGTCGATCCGTGCTCACCGGGTTTAATAGTGAGCATTACTTGGTCGTCGGCGAGAACTCCGGATACCGGGTAAAATCCCCCGGACAACGCTTTTCCCAAGATAACGATGTCCGGTCGCACTCCCTCGTGATCGACCGCCAATCGCTTGCCGGTCCTCGCCAGACCGGTCTGAACCTCATCGGCGATCCAGAGCACGTTGTGTTTCGTGCAAAGCTCCCTGACACTCTTCAGGTAGCCTTCCTGTGAAGAAACAATAGCACGATGATCGACTCCAGTCGCCTTTTTAGTCTGCACTGAAAATCGGCAGCGAATGTCGACCGTTAAAGGATCTTCACCTGGGGAACGACGACACCAGCCTCTCCCTGGATCGGCTCCACCATAAAAGCGCACACGTTGGGATCGGCTAAAGCCTCGTCCAGGGCCTTCAGGTCGTCGTAGGGGATCACCTGGAACCCGGGCATGTACGGACCGAAGCCTTTATAGCTGCTCGGGTCCGTGCTGGACGAAATCGCGCTCATGGTCCTGCCCCAAAAATTCCCCTCGGCGAATACGATCTTCGCTGAATTCTCGGGAATTCCTTTGTTGGAGTAACCCCATTTCCGGGCCAACTTGCAGGCTGTCTCTCCACCCTCCACTCCCGTGTTCATTGGCAACCATTTGTCGTACCTGCAAGAGAAAAACGTGTCGATGTTCAACCCTATTCCTTAGTTATAGGTCAAAGTAGTACCGTCCGCAAAGCACTGATTGAATTCTCCGATCGGGAATTGGATTCTTAAGTTACCCGTGCAGATAATCGGCTTGTGTTCATAACCCGTACAACATCGCATGATAAAGAGCGATGCAGTAATAACACATTTGGTCGTCAAGTGAGATAAGACTGACGTATAATAATCCAAATAGATAAAGTTCAGAGTCAGGAATTCGCAACCGATTGACCCCTTTCAATTGTATAAGTAACATGACCCTATATGCTTACTGTTCAGTACATATTATATATATATATATATATATATATGCGTGTAATCAAAAAATTAATGGCCACTATTTTCGTAATATTTGAAAATATTACAATCGCTGTACAATTTGCCAATCTCGCTTCACTACAGCGGACTTCCAACAGCGATAAAACTTCGAGTGGGGTGATTCGATTCACACATTATACCCATACTATATACAGCTCGTATCCGCACATACGAATATCTAAATTATTACCGCGAGTATCACAGTCAAGCACGTGCTATGAGCACATATTTAAAATCCGTTACACACGTGCCGGTAAGCTGCTTGTCTTACACGTCATATTATTCGATTATCGATGTAAAAGAGCGCGAAATTCTCGCCGAATCATTACCCGAATAGGTTCGTGATGTATTCCTCAAATTCACCCAACGCGTCTGAGTAAAATGCGCGAGATGTGAGGGTCAGAATTTTTGCCTGTTCGACCATCGCCTTGTAGATCTTGGGGTGACAATGTCCCTGGTTGACGGCTGAATAGGCGCTTAAAAAATCGTAGTATCGTTTCCCTTCGACGTCCCACATGCAAACCCCTTCCGCTTTCGTAAGGGCGACGGGCAACGGCGCGTAGTTATGGGCCCCGTGCTTGGATTCTCGTTTGAAAACCTCCTGCGAACTGACGCCCCTCGAACACTGCTGAAGACAATCTTTTCTCCCATTTTGCCGACCACCGAAGGTCCGCAGGGCGAATCTGGCCAGGGGTCTCATACTTTTGCTGTATTCATAAAAACGAAAAATATCGGAAATTAGAAATTATGTTACAAAAAATACAATAATGGATTAAAATTGCTGAATATTCATTAACTATCTAACAGCGGCTCGCATTTGTGCTATAATCTTAATCAACAGAAGTCTGCAGTTTACACTTGAGCAAATTTATGTTGCAAATATAGCAATTACAATCTATATTAATTATACGGGTGCTGAGATACTGACTGTGATATCATAGAAAAACACAACGAATGGCCGGGAAGGTGTAATTAAAACTTGATGAACGGTTCTCGAAATATTTCATCGGTACAAAATTAAAATTATCGCTGTGAAAAACACTGAATAATTAATCATGGTGCAACGGATATTAGCACGCTGTGAATTTAAATTCATTCAATTTGTTTATGTCTCGAGTGATTGAACGTTATATTGTTAATGTAGATTAGATACTCACCGTCGGTATAAAGTTTTGAAGTGGAGTGTAGAGACGTTTTTATAAACCGAACTGCATGCGAACAGAACCAAACGTTATTCTCCACCTGCCGAAATGAAACTGAGAGTCGTGCGGTGGCGAATGCACGTTATATGGTCCAAGAACCTCCGGGGTCTTGCTGTAATAAGGATGGAAGTGGAAAGACTCCGCAGCTGCCTAGATATGATCAAATACTACTGTCATCCGTATCCTAAATAGATTTGGCCAAAAACAAACATATGAGCACAATACGAAAGCGGATAAAGCGTCACAGCAACGATCAGAAACGGAAAAATTAGATGATACCTTTTTAAAACTGCAGCTGCATCGTGAAGATTAGGATATGTTTTGCAAATTGAGCCCGTCAAGGTTGAATAAATTATTACCAAGGCTCTAGAATCTTGCCTGGTAACTCGCTGTGCCGGCACGCGATTGCAATACAAAGTTTAACTAATTTTCCTTCACGATTCGCATGAACTGCACGATTATTTTGTACATTCGACGATAATACCGTAGCAGAAAATTTAAGCGCAGGGGAAATTGCAAACAGAGGGGAGATAGAGAATGTATATTGTACAGTGTACAATGTACACTGATTATATACTTATGTATGTACGGAGAGAGACAATTCAGTATACACAATAAATATCATCGGTACGATATCAGTGACGAAGAGAATGACTACGTAGCGCGTCGTTATCGATGATCACTTGCCGATAGCGTAATAACATACATGTATCAATATCACGATATAATGATAAACTTTAGCGGTGCGGGTCAGTCACGCTTTATAGTTAACGGAAAATTCCATTTACCGCCCGAAGATCATACGCGAACTGTAACCTACAGGAGTAGCTTATACATCTTTTAGATTTGTCGACTAATTTCTGTACACACGGTATATACGGATGACCTTTAAGGTTGACAGAATTTTAAACCTTGTATGAGATACGAATAAGTCGGCTATGCTGCAGCGTTATTTGCAGTCCATTCTTCGTTGCTGTTTATTCATGCAATTGCGTCTGGCTTATTATTAATAATATTCATTCTGTCCCTGCTTTGATTTACACCTATGAATACTGCGGCGTGTGAAATGCAAATGCGATAAAAGCTGATCTCTTCGTCGAAAACAACGAATACGTGCACGTATGCGTACATGATCGTACATGAAGAGAGAAATTTCTTCCGTTTGACCGATCAGCTGTGAATTATCATTCGCGACTATCATAATTGTATAATTTTCGTACTAGAATTTTGTGAAGCGTTATATATACACGCGAGAAAATGTTCGAATGAACTTATGCTGAAACGAATTAATTTTTTTTTACATCACGAACAGTTTCGAAGCAATAATAACGAAGTAACGAAGACGGCGAGATTATGCAGCTATATATAACCGCGTTATGTATGTAACTAATCATTCCGATAGGACGAACAAATTGATCATAAGTGGAGTTTAAATTCCTCCATAACACGTGGCATCCAAATTCCACACACAGAATCAATAGATCGCGGGAATGGAAGTTTTCGGCGTCCCAAAAAAATCTCGCGTCATGATCACTAATCGATAACGTTTGTCGCTTTGTTAGTACGTATTATAGGTAGGAGATCTTGGCAAAAGTATTCCGTAGCAGTGCCCTTATTACAGGTACTTGCGACAAAGTGATACCGATCGATATACATCGTGGAGATTGCGATCTCGGCTGACGTGAGAATGTGAGAGAATTATCGTATAGAAATTACCGATATCATGTTATATGCTCAAAACATGAAGCTGCAGGTATAATAAGTAGAGTTAGCGACGAATCGCAATGATTTATCACAAAATAGTTTTTAGTAGGGTCACGTTGATTTCAAGAGGTTAGCAAGGCTGATAAATTAAGAATTCATTGAACTCCGTGAGAATATATATATAATACTTCGATAAAATCGTATTAAGCGTCGAGTGATTCTTAATTAATTTTGAAAGGAGTTCGGAGCATTCGGTTGCTAAGCGTGACCGGTTCAGCTTTAGCATCATTTCAAAACCCGTCCATATACAAATCAGCAAAGCATCTGCATGTTATGCAAAAAGAGAAAAAAAGATGCATTCGATCGTGATTTCGAAATAGCATTTATTCCACCTATGTCCGGTACTCACAATTTCTATAGTCAGTAAGTGAAATGGTTCATTTATTAATACATCTATTTTGATTACCTGCCGAATGGGGAGACTTGGCGAGTATGAATGAACGAATGTTCATGTCGACATGAACACGATCGGCCCTAATATTGCAGCTGATACGAATTTCACGGGGGTTTTTATCGATCTGGCATCGGGAAATGCTTCGCTGTATTCACGTGTTACGCTCCACGCGCTCATCGTTGAAACTCGGTGAAAATGTGGTGAAAATTAATCAACGATTGGGAGGTTGTGTTGTTTAGGGTTGCGATAAAATTATCTTGCCCTATCTCTCGGTCTCTGCAGCCTTGAACTTAAGACGGTTAGACTACATTTCCAGTATCAATGTCAGACAAATTTCGTTTGGTTTTCTCTTCTTTTCTTTTCCGGCCAATCGCATCGCGCATGCGTCAACGTTCGCGCCAAATTATAGCCACTTGTAGACGCTGTGATCAACCTGTTGTGTATTTGGAGTTAGGTTTAGTTAGGACGTTTGGCGAGATTAATTATCCTTGGTTTAATTACTTTCTTTTAATATTCGGGGTTGAATACTGCTAGCGAAAAATGGAAGAGGACGACTACGATGCTATTCGTCAAAAAAATATCGCCGAAAGAGACGCTTTCGTAAGTAAAACGTTTCTAACCTCTCATGCTGAGGCGGATAGGACGCCGTTTATGTATCGAGCGACGAAAAGCAACTCACGTTCTCACAGTTTGCAGAATTCTTCAAAGACTTGAAGAAGGATACAGCTGATTTAAAGTTGCTGGACACATCGCGGCGTAGAAATTTGGAAGATTCTGACGATGGGGAGGAGATCGATGAGCCCCCAAAGAAAAGACGTAAGCCAAATGCGAAGAGGACTGAGCGCTGGGGCAGAGGAAAAGTAAAACTCGAATTTCGTAAGAAATACAACACACGCAACAGTGCTAAGAAGAATATCTCTTGCTCCAATTCGGATGATACCGATGAGGTGGAAGATAGCGATAAAAAGAGAAAAGGTCCAAGACTCAAGGTCCTCTTTCCTTGGGCCATACCTTTTGAACGAGAGATCAGTTTAATGAGATTAGATTTATATGGGGAAGAAAATGAGGAAAACGACGAGGAATCTTTTACTTCGACTTCAGAAGATGAGGAAGAGGATGTACCGAAGAAGAGAGTATTCCATAAAGTACTGAAGTCCGAGTACGACCCGGACAGCATACCTTCTCCCGATGAAATTACTGAGGAACAGTTGTTCAACATTGCCGATAGAAGTTCGGGGAAAACTTACTGTAAAGTAAACGGCACTAGCTGCCATCAGTGCAGGCAAAAAACTTTGGACACAAAAACCGTATGCAGATCCGGGGAATGCATAGGGGTCAGGGGTCAATTTTGCGGGCCTTGCTTGCGGGGCAGGTATGGGGAAGATGCGGCTGTTGCATTAAAGGATCCTGTAAGATTCCAAAAATTATGTTCAATATCCACTAGACGAGCTCTACTCATTGAAACCTTCCTTAAGCTGCCACAAATCAACTAATCTTATGCAAAGGTATTCTAAATTTCTTTTTGCATTTATTTCAGAATTGGGTTTGTCCACCTTGTCGAGGTCTGTGCAATTGCAGCATTTGTAGAACGCGAAATGGTCAAAGACCAACTGGAATTCTAGCTCCTGTCGTACAAGAAGAAGGATTCTCGTCAGTTATGGATTATTTGGAGTCCGCCAAAACTGAAGAGTTCTAGTCACTTGCATGGCCAGTATTCATAGAAATATGTACAATTGTAAGATTAGACAAATTCTCGACTGAAATTTTTACTATTTTTTCAATAATTTGCCATTTGTGACATAAATCAAAGTTACTCTATATCATAAGATCTTTATAAACTTATTTTATTGCATGCTAGATAAGAATGACGAAGTTCGTTGATAAATATAACTTTTTAATAATTTGCAATTTTTATTTATTCTTCATATTTCTATAAATATAAGTTATCAATTTTTATATCCTCAAGTATTTTTTCAATAGAAGGATAAAATGGTGTGTAAGGATTGCATTACTTTATGGCAATTATTCCATAGCACCTCGGGGATATGAGAGGATCAAATAGTCGCACCAGAGCAAAGTTTGAGCAAACCTTACTGTCCTCTAAATAAATAATTCTGTCCAATAGAATTGCAGATTCTATAACAGATCCAAGTTGAATTCTCAAGGTTTGAAAAAGTTCCATTTTCGCCTTGAAACTTTCATGGGAAGAGTACAGCTCTTCAATGACATTGTCAGGAGGAATCTGAAAAGTGTCCGTTTATCATATTTAATTTCAGTGTTCTAGATGGGTAAATTTTCAGGTTTGATTGCCACTGGTGATCTGGGTAAAAAATTTCACCTGTGTTGGATCCAGCCCAATTTTATTTAATGCCCACTTGGCGTAAGTAACGAAATTGTCCACTGGTGCACCGCGTCCCACTTTAACATCCTGCATGCCTGAAACAAATTCTTTCAATTACGTGTACAGAAATTTTCAAAGCAAATTGTGTCTAGGAAATAATTTTTCTAACCCAGTGAATGAAGGAGAACTTGAAAAACTGCTCTGTAGTGAAGTGTTGGTGATAAGGAATACTCATTTTGGCACGAACGCTGAACCGACTGCTGAGCTAGCATTTTGGCATTTTTTGAAATGTTCAGTTTCCCGCCGAGTGAGGTCTCGGCTAAATGGTAACAACACGTGACTAGACAGAGAGATTTTATACAGTCAGTTTTTAGAAATGCTTTTATAACCGAATGGCCTAAAGAACCACAAGTATGGAGGCCCGTAAGCGTTAAATTTTCGCTCAAACTCCAGGTAGGAAAATATTTCTCTGCTAACTCTGCAAACTCTGTAAATTCATCTATGCGCTGTGCCAGATGATGGACCTGAAAAAAGAGTTTCACAAGATTTGACAAGTCATTCAGTTGATATATTCTGAATACATTAATCAGTTTAATCATTAGACGGTAACTAAAGTACTAGTTAGAATCTGAAGTCCGAAAATCATACCAAATGAGAACTTTGGTTGGGTTTTTTCTGTAATATATTTTGTCTTCTGATAGCACCTCTGTAAGCAATGTCTGAAGAATCTATGGCTAAGACGGGAATTTTGTATTTCTCCGAAATGTGTTGAGAGAGATAGCCTTTTCCTGCTCCAGCATCAATAACAGCGCTAGAATGAATTTCGGCCAAAGACGAAGTGATTCTAGCAACAATTTCCACTTCGTAGGATTTTTTCGCATTCATAAAATCAAGTCTGCTGTTGTGAATTTTTGACTCCAAATTCTTCAAATCGATTCCCCATTCCAAGAAGAGGTCTGGTATGTCTCTCAGATCGTATACCAGGTTACATTTGTCCAAAGACAGCGCATTGATAAGTTTACAGAACTTATACAGCTCTGGGGTAGTGGATTCCTGGCCATAAAAATTAGCATTAATGATTGAATTGGAGCTAAGTGTTTCTAGCTCGTTCCGCAGTGATTTTGGTAAGCACTGATCCCATAAATTTTCAGTTATGAAATCGACAAGATGAGAATCTATCAAAGCTTGATACGAAGTTAAAACTGTGGCTACCTTCTCCAAGTGCTCACTAAACAAAGACATTTTCAAGTTCAAAGCTGAAACTAATGTTGATACTTGCAACACATGTTAAAAATCGAGTTTCTCTTGTTCGGGATAAGTAAATTTGATCTTTGCCAGCGAGCAGATGCGGCTGTACTTTAGCTTAATGTCTTCAAGCAGTTTAAGTATATCGATCGAGTCCGAGTTGTGTTTTGGGAAGTTTTCTATGTCGCCTTGCAATTTGTTTGCCAAGTCAATAACTTTTTCAGGAAACAAATTGGCTTTGAGGTTATACTCCAAAACCCCGCTGTAAAATCCCAGCTGCGCTGCCACTTGACTTGCTCTGTGGTACCCCAAGTGGTAAGGCTCTGACAATTGAGTCCTGCCGTCTTTGTAGCCTTCCGCAAATCCAGTTTTTTCGCCTATTTCTTCGCCAAAGAGTATATCGTCAAACGCCTCATTTATATCCACGTCTTCGTTCGCCGCAGACATTTTGAAATCCAGGCAATCCAGAGTGAACTAAGGGGCAGGCTTTCCCATGGAGGCGAGAGCGTTCCAGTTATTCGAGAGTAACATCAGCGCGGCCGTAGTGAAAAATCGCAGAGTGAGACGTTCGGATACAATACACATTCAGTGTATTTGCTCGCGATCGAACGGCTGTGACGGATAATCGTATCCACTAGCTGTAATACTTCACTGTCCTTTTTTTTACATCAGTATTGGAGAAAAAATTAGAGTAAATGGTGAACAAGAATTAACTTAACAGGGTTGTCAAGTTTCCACGCGGAGATACAATACCGGACTTGCAGCAAACTTCGGACTCTCGTGTTGTGTGTGTGTGTGATGTTCGCGGGTGGCGAAGCGTTGTTTTCCTCAAGTGTCGGTGGTTTTTGAGTGAAATTAAATTGGAAAATGCTCTCTTTGGGGCCAAAGAAGGACGGCGGTCCAAATGCGAAATTCTTCGAGTCTCCAGATATACTGGGCCAATTGGACGGAGTCAAACAGTGGCTTCTAAAAAATTGTAAAAAGGTGAGGCCGGCGTCTCCCAAGCGCCGAGTTATGTTCGCTCTGATTTTCTATCGCCAGTATTTCCCTATAATCGAATTTAATTACTTTTTTCACAGTATGTTCAAACCGATCCACCCACGAATAAAAGTCTCGCATCTTTGGTCGTCCAATTGTTACAATTCCAGGAAGATAACCTCGGAAAAAATGTGTCAAAACCGCCGATGACAAGACTTCCTGTAAGTAGCATTTACGTGCAAACATGGCTCAGTGTACAGAGTCATATTTATTTTTTTTTTCCAAGTTTCTATGAAATTCTGAATTATTTCATATCGAACTTGCATGTCTCCTAGTTAAACATAATTTCGAGATTACACAATTATCTCACTACGATGATGTTTAATCGGTGCAAATTCAATACTAAAAACTAAGAATCACCACCATGTCTCAAACATTATTAATTGCTCTTTCCAGATGAAGTGTTTCCTAGATTTCAAGCCTGGCGGTGGTCTTTGTCAAATATTAGCTACCGCGTTCAGATTTAAACAGGAACAAGGATGGCGACGTTTCGATTTTCAAGTCGGCAAGGTAATGCATTTATATATGTACAAAATTCTTTGATATTTTCCATCTCTATTAAAATTTCTTGATGTTCTACTTGAAAAGTGTAAGACAAATCTTTGATCTGAGTATTCTCTATTAACTTTGTAGTCCGGATCTCGCATGGATCGTGCGATAGAGATGTTAGTGGCAGCGGAACGGGCACTGGTACAAAATCGATGCATGACAGTACCCTGTGTGTACGTTAGACCAGATGTAGACAAAAATACAGCGTCCAAAGTCAAGGAAGTTGTTAAGCGTCATCAGGGAACAATTGCCGAAGCTGAGGCTGACGCAACGCACATTGTTTATCCACCAGCTGATCCCCTTGAGGAGGAATACGCTCGTCCTTACTTGAGGCGCGAACGCTCTGTTCTATTGCACTGGTACTACTTTCCCGACAGTTACGATTCATGGACAACATTAGATCTGCCTTGGGATTTTCCTGAAGGTCCTCTCGGGATAGGAAGTACAAGTGGAAGGTATGATAATAATTAATTAAAAGTTATTTCACGTCCTGAATAAGATCTAAGTTACTTATTCAGTATAACCAAGGAAAAGTGATGAAATTATTGATTACAGACCTCAGTATCGTGTGTCGGCTACTTGGGCTCTAGATCTTGACCAGTACAATGAGTGGATGAACGAAGAAGACTACGATGTCGATGATAATGGACAGAAGAGAGTTCACAAGTACCGGCTTTCTGTCGAAGACTTGATGGCTCAACCGTCTCATCCGCCACCTTCGTCTGCAAAAAAACAGAAACGAAAACGCTCCCCCAGTCCACCTCCAAAAATTGGAAAGCGTAAAAGGTGTGCATTTTGTATTTAAAAAAATGGCAGCTATTACATCAACATGGTGTGTTCAAGAAAAGTGATAAACGATTGTCGATAGATTATAATCCTCATTCCGTTACATTCATGTGACACCAGACTTTTATAGATATTCGTATTTTTTTAACAGTGGTCGCGGACCGGCAGGACTCCAAGGTTCGTCTACTTCTTTGGCTACTCCAAAAAAGTCTCGAGGTGGCGTCGACGAAGAAGAAGATCTGACACAGGGGATGGAAGATCCTCCAGCTGAACCAAGGATAATAGAAGTGGTAGCAAGCCCAGCCAATCCACCTTCTATTGGGCCTGGTGGTGGATCTACAGCTGGTAGTGGAAGTTTGTCGACAACTGGAAACAAAAAACAAGATAGTGAACTACAACCTCTAAAATCTGGCAACATGGCTGATTTGGATGAGCCTATAGACGGTGTGTAATCCGCAGTCACACTTAAATTGGGCGTGTTTATGAATATACAATAAGCAAATGTTTTAGCTACTGATTCAATGATTTTAGGTGACAAAGGAAGTACACAAGCGGCTCAGGAAAGAGAGGAACGCGGAGCTAGCAAGGAACGAGGAGAGGGTGGGAAAGGAGATGAGCCGGAAGATAATGTTACTGAGCAAACGCACCATATTGTTGTACCCAGCTACTCAGCTTGGTTCGATTACAACTCAATCCATACGATTGAGAAGCGTGCATTGTCCGAATTTTTTAATGGTAAAAACAAATCGAAAACGCCCGAAATCTACCTTGCTTATCGCAACTTTATGATCGATACTTACCGACTAAATCCAACGGAATATATCACCTCTACTGCCTGCAGGTACGGACAAAACTGTTTCCCTTTCAAAATTCGGTTTGAAGAAGCTCTTGTATACCAGGGTGTCATTTGAGTACTGATCACTTCGTATCACTCGCATTGTACTATAAAATCCATATAACGTGGCATAATTGTTTTCAGACGTAATTTAGCAGGAGATGTGTGTGCCATTATGCGTGTTCACGCGTTTCTAGAGCAGTGGGGTCTCATTAATTATCAAGTTGACGCTGAATCTAGACCAACCCCAATGGGTCCGCCACCTACATCTCACTTCCACGTTCTCTCAGACACTCCATCTGGACTGGCACCTGTTAATCCGAATCCTCCCAAAACTCCGCAGCCTTCCAGTGCTGCAAAATCTCTGTTAGATTTGGAAAAGAAGCCTGCTGTTGTTGGCATGGGACCAGAAGAAAAGAGCGGACTTGGAGTTATGACTAACTTTGGTCTGAAGGTGGATCAGTATTCCAGAAAACCTGCAGTTTTAAAAAGCAAACAAGCTGCTGGTGCCACTCGCGATTGGACCGAACAAGAAACGCTATTGTTATTAGAAGGGTTAGAGCTCCATAAAGATGATTGGAACAAAGTTTGCGAACATGTTGGATCCCGTACTCAAGACGAGTGCATACTTCATTTCTTACGTCTACCTATCGAAGATCCATACCTCGAAGAAGGAGGCCCTGAGGGTCTAGGACCACTCGCCTATCAGCCTGTTCCATTTTCCAAGGCTGGTAACCCGGTCATGAGCACGGTAGCTTTCTTAGCTTCCGTTGTGGATCCAAGAGTGGCTGCTAGTGCTGCTAAAGCCGCTATGGAAGAATTTGCAGCAATCAAAGATCAAGTGCCTGCAGCCCTACTGGATCAGCATCTTCGTAATGTTCAAGCAAGTGCTAATACAGATGGTAAGTTTTGGGGAAAACAGCTTAAATAGACTGGTAACGAGTACGAAAATGATTTTTATCTATGTTAACAATAATCACTCGTCTGTATATTCAGGTAAATTTGATCCATCAGCAGGACTTGCACAGTCCGGTATTGCAGGAACTGGACCTCCGGAACCACCCGAAGATCCTGCTGTCTCAGCTACTAGTGCAACTTCCTCGTCTACGAGTGTTACTTCTCCTCAAGCTTCGACTGCGGAAAGTAAAAAAGAGGAGCTTCAGGATATTAAAGTCAAGGAGGGGGTGGATGCTACGCAGGTGCCACCGCAATCTATGAAAAAGGAAGAGTCAGTGGAGAGTGAACGTGACCAGCCAGAAAAAATAGAGGTCGATCCAAAGGAGAATGACGATGAAGCTAAGTCTAAAGGAGATCCTGAAGAAACTGAAGTTAAAGACAAGAGAGATAAGGTAATATTAAGGGCATTGAATACTCTATTCTATCAAGGGCTAAGATTATATTAGTTTCTGTCATGTAAACAATGTCTAAAGCTATTCTTTATTACTCTGACGCAGGTGGTTAGAGATGCGCAACTACAATCTGCTGCGGCGGCCGCGTTAGCAGCTGCAGCTGTCAAAGCAAAACACTTAGCAGCGGTAGAGGAAAGAAAAATCAAATCATTAGTGGCACTACTGGTTGAAACGCAGATGAAAAAGCTTGAAATAAAATTGCGGCATTTCGAGGAGCTCGAGACAACAATGGAACGGGAACGGGAGGGCTTGGAATATCAGCGCCAGCAACTAATTACAGAACGGCAGCAATTTCACTTGGAACAATTAAAAGCAGCGGAATTTCGTGCTCGACAACAAGCACACCAACGGCTAGCCCAGGAACAGCAGCAACAACAGCAGAGTCAGCATCCACCGTGGCAAGCATCCAATACTCAGCAACAACAGCAACAGCAACAACAGCCACCTAGTCCGCAGCCACAGGTGGCGCAACCGCCTCCGCACACTCCACCTCAACAAGCGTAATTCACAGCACTTTTTATAAAACAAACCAGTATAATAAACAAACACGCATTTTAGTGGTTGTCATATAAGTCGGGAGTAGTGACTGATAAATTTACTATACTTTGATATTCGATAAACCCATTCATGGAGTGTGTCGGTATACATCCAAAATTCCTAGGGCATGTTGGACGCGTTTTCTTCATGTGATTTCCTTTGCTTTTTCTCTTTCGCTTCGTTTTCAATTCCTGATCATCGCTGTAAAACTTATTTAGCTTGGTTAGTAAGACCATTTTATTGGAAATATTTTATTTTTTACTTATTTATTACCAGCTAGAAACGTGGTTGCATTATGCAATGAGAAAAACTATTTTTCTCAAGACATTGCCGAGGCCTAATCAACGATGTACAGTTAACTTTGCTGTAACCTAAATTATTAGACAACCACTAATAGTTTTAAAATGCCGATATACCGGGCCAACCGATTATTCCAATACAATAACAACTACCGTTAGAATTTGATTTCATCCCGAATAAATGAGTAATATTTAAGCTGTATATTGCGGACCAGCTACAATGGTTAATTTCGTGCGTACCAATCATTTGTTCTATGCAGAATGCTTTGAGAGTAATTATTGAATCAGGGAGCATGAAACGCTGTTTTGATTATTACACCATTTTGCGAGAAAGTTTGAACAAATTTTAAAATGCATTCATGGACTTCGTACCTATATTATAATAATTCATAATATAATCAACTCATGATCTTCGTGTACAATACACTATTACATACATATACATATTATATATATATATAATTATTTGAAATCAATTATTGTGCACCGTTATCATCTTGTAATATAAGATCTTACCGAATTTAGGAAATAGATAATAAGGTTAAACACGATGTCACTATACTAAAATAGTATAACGCAAAACTGCTATAGGGAGAACGTAAATGAATTAAAACAATTGGGTACCAGTAATCAAGGTTACGTTAACATCATTTTATTCATATATATATTGAAAAACCATATTACGTTTAAGAACGTTTTAGGTTAATTAAGATTGGATTATTTGTGTTTTCTACTTTGGATTGAGAAATTGTGTTACAATAATGGTCTAACGAATTCATAGAGCCTGGTTATCTATTAGCTCTAATACCAGGTCAGTCATCAGACGTGCACACTCCACACCTCCGGGTGGAGGCCCTTGGGCTCCCTCCACTTTTTCGCTTTGTTCTTCATCCTCGTACAAATCTGGGGCTTCGTCGCTGGCACAGGTACTTATTGGAAGCATATCTAATGCTATGCCCAACCCAAAGCGTCCACATCTCCGCAGCTCTTCAGTTAAACTATTATCAATTTCGAAACAAACATTAATATTTTCTAATACTTGTATATGTATGTAATTTAACATTATAACGTTTTAGGTATGCATATTTACTTGGCTTTTGGTGTCATGCAACAAGCAATACATAGATATTCATTTACAAAAATATCTGGAACTGTTGGCAAAAGACTGTGATCTGTTTATATCGCACTGTAAATCACGGAAGACGGTACTTTTCATTTCATCGCACCACCCGAGTTAGAAATCAAACTACATTTAAATATCCTTTTCCACTTACATATCCCACATGATTTCAGGATCTCTCAAAGCTTCTTGAACATTGAGCATCTTTAGAGCATAAGTTAAGTGATGGTGGTAATGGCGTAAAAGTGATGTCATGTGAGCACGTCTGACTTCTCCGCTGGTGCAACAATAGAGAAGTGTTGCTAAATCAAGGGCCAATGAACCCACCCGAGACAGTTGGAAATCAACAAAGCATACAACCTGCTCAAACGTAAGCAGAACAAATGAAATCTTGAGTTATAATTGTAATGATAATTTTTTGAATCCTAGACTGTGCCCTATACATATATATGCGATTGGAAAGTGTTAAAAATTTCATGCTGTGCTGGAAAATTCATAATTATCATCACATAAATTACATATATTGATAGACAAACAAAACTAAAAATAATTTTACCAAACAACTCAGTGTGTACAAACCTTTTTGTCAGATTCTAATTCTTTACGAAACAAGATATTGTTGGTCCAACAATCGCCGTGACAAAAAACTGTTAGAGGCCCTTCAGTAGCAGCCAGTTCGCACATCGTATGGAAGAAAGTTTCTTCTTTTAAAAAAATGTTCATTCTCCGCATTACATCTTCCCTTTTGTCATGTGACATGGGAGGTAGAGCTTCAGATACCATTGCAATTGCATTACTGGCAGCGACTCTGTAGTATTGTCTATACCAATTTGCGTTCTCTTTGCAGAACATTGCTTCTTCTATACCTTTTCCTCCTTTTCTGCTCAACTCTTGGAACTCGTCTGGCCTTTGAATTAAAACCATTACGAATATTATTACTGCATTCTACTTGGCAAAGTTACTGCGGATGGGACAGTGGTGGTTGATTTTAAATATTTATTAAAATTTTTATCGCTAATCAGACCTGCCTTGTTTCTTTTAATGCAAGGCTAAGCGCATGAAAGCCTGCTAAAGCTGCTAACGTTTGTCGCAGCTGCTCAACTTGCAGTCCAGCTCTTCTGTCACCCATTCGAAAACCAAGCTCCCTTAAATCTTCCATCGCAATAAGATCGTCACGTGCATCATATATTTTGGCCACTCCATCGAAGACGTGATGTCCTGTTGGCTGTAGAACATTTAGAGCTGGCCACACTTTAGTATAAAATGCTACCTCATTCCTGAACAGAGTTTCACTCTTGAAGGCCTCGCGTCGTTCCCGTGAGTCTGGCAATACCTTAATATGCGTAAAGGTATGAGGAAAATTTCATTTTGATCAACCAACCTTATGACCCTGATCTTTACGGCAATAATTAAAGTATCAACTACAGTACTTTATAAAAATACATTTCTTAAAACTACCTTGTATATGATAGCACGTTCCCATTTCACCTTTTCACCACCATTCTTCTGTTGTTTTAAACCAATAACACGCAGGCGATAAAGCATTGACGTGTAATTATCGCCTCTTCCTGAACCAGGCTCTTCTTCCAAGCTAATAATTTCAACTTCTGGTTCATCTTTAGTAATAATTTTTTTAATTGAGTCTAAGGTCAGACGCACGCTTTCGTTTTTACACTCCATTGTTTTTTATTAATGCAAGTAAATTTTAAGTCATTAGATTTCTGTAGATCAAAGTTATCTCTTCAATGTTTGAAAACACTTGTTTCTCTCAATTTCAAAATATTGCACTTCGCAATGCCGAACATCGACTGTCAGAATAAAATTTAGAAGCACTATGCTGGACTCTTTACAACGCACAGGAAGAAGGTATTTTGCTGAAAGGGGTCTTCCCCCTGTTGTGCAGTACATTAATCAGTTGGGATCAAATTGAGGGAGCAAGACTGTTCCTGGATGTCAATTACGTTATTACAATCTGCACCCTTCAAGTTCTAATTGGGAAATACTTTGGTTTGATACTTGTCGATGGACCAGACAATTTTCAGACAGTTAGAAAATACTTATTGTTGTGTAATATGCAAGTGTGAAAATCATTTCTGACGAAAAACCATTTCTTCCAAATCTACAATTGTATCACCGTTTTAAATGAGATGGAGCTGTTGAAGAAAAACGTGGAAAAAAGGATTTTATCAAATTTCTATTTTATTTACAAATATGGTGCAAGACAAGTCGAATCCAACGAATAGCACAATAATTATTAAATACTCTAATACTTGAGTAGATCTTACAATAGTGACTATCCAAGATGAAGTTGAAGAACTTCTTTACCCACTAGATTAACTAATTTTGTTTCTTCTGCAGAGTCTAGAGATAGCGTAGTTATCAATTTGTATCCCATCTGACCAGCACCAGCGATGCCATTGTTTGCAGCATATGATATAATACTCTACAATTCAAAATGTGTAATTTACTATAAATTCGTTATCTAAGAACATTGAATCAAATAATTTTTATATTTATAAAAATATATCCTGTGCTCATATCAAATTTATAGTCTTTGCAAGTTTGCACAGTTCATCTAATACTCTGCATGTCTTTACTTACCAAAGCTGCAGTTGCGTGACCATTTTCAAGGCAGGCGTTTAGAATAGTATCTAGTTGATCTTTTGAGAGAATTCCAGTATAAACCCCCTGCTTCTCTGTGAGATATGATAGTACAGTGAGCATTTTGTCGAAATATCCTCCACGGATTAACAAAACGGTCACATTTCCAAGCATTTCTGCATTCCATTTAACAGCCATCGTATAACCAGGTCTTTGACCCTGTGAAATAGAAGTAGGAACACATTCTTGGATCGAAAAATAATACATCTACCTAATATCAGATTACCTCTATACGATTCCAAATATCCCAAGCAATGTCCGCATACTGCGTATTCGCGACTGAATCAGAAGGGGGTTGGCAAGTGGTGTGCATAATCTGTAGTATGTGAACCATAAGATGCTCTCTTTGCGTGTGCTCAAACATCACCATATGCGACCATAACTGGGGAAGTAAATTTTCTGCCATCGATGCACCAGCTATCTCGACAGCTAGCAATATTTCATTCATGACATCTGGCTCCGGTATGTAAATGTTCGGCACCAAAGTATCGTACAATTTAATGAATGAGTCAATCGACTCTGATTGTACCGCTAATATCAAGTAGTGGCGATAATATATACTTTCCTATAAAAGCAAATAACGAGTGATTTTTTTTTGTTCAAAGTGCAATATATACTGCCTTTATACCGATTTAATAGAATGATCCTGAAACATTTTACATCAAAATCACTGTAGAATGATAATTACTTAACTGTTGATTATCATCAACTTTGTAGGTGCAGCGGTGATGTATCAGAAATTCGAAATTCAATCTGAGTAAAAATATTTAATCGTTTTTCTAATTGACTCACCATATAATTTTCACCAATCAAGTTATAGTTCTTGCCAGTGAGTAGAAGTTTATGTACTCTATGGCCTACATCAATATTCATCAAATGATTTCTAGCAATATCCATAGCTTTTACAAAGAAAAATAAATCTTGAGGATCCTTAATTTCCAATTCTTTTCCTTCCAGTCTGTCCAAAATGTCAATCAAAATTTCACTAACTGGTCCATCTGTAATTGTCAACATCAGACGAGTCAATTTTGTTTTTAACTTACAACACGCTAAGACTTATTTAATCTATTCAATTACATGGCAATAACGTATTCTGTAAATCCTAAAATTTAACGCAAAGATTTTATTATTACTTACACGTGCGACAGAAAATAGTGAGTAGATAAAAATAAGTTCCAAGTGATGGCTCCACACCGGCATTTGTCATTTCTTTGTAAATAGAAAGAGCAACACTTCTTCCAGGTTCAGGGCATTTTAATAAGGTCGAAAGTTGTAAAGCAGCATTCAAAGTGCCAATATCTGGTCGAACGTTGTTTCGAGACATTGTTTTCAATACATCCATCATGAATGTCAGTCTTTGATCTCCAGCATCTTTAGAAAATTGAACCAGTCTCAACATGTTATTGAAACTTCGTACATATACCGGGAATCCTTTGGCCAGACATTCATCGTATAAATACCAGGCTTTGTCCACCTATAATGAAATTTCTTACAGTTAGATCATGCGATACAATTGATGAGGGATATGAAGTGAAGTAAAGAAAACGCACCTGCAAGTACTTTGCAGTACCACAAATCAAGGCATTGTAGGCTGCAGTTGCAATTGCACTGTCTTCATTCTTTAATGACTCGAACAGTTCGTCCACTATGTCATTCGATCTGAAATAATAGGTGACATTATTTATTTGAAATCACGATCTTAGGTGTGTATAATTCTTTCTAAGTTACTAATCGACTGACTAAATGATTTGAAAATTGAAAAATATAGGTAGATTACTCACTTCCATTTAGGTTTAATATTTTGTAAAGATCTTCTAAACCAACGTTCCTCTGGGAACTGATCAGATGTAGGTTCTTCGTCGTTGTAGTAGCATAACAGTTCTAACAAATCTTGCTTTGTCTTAAGACTAACACCATCCTTTTTTAACAATCGATATATAGTTACTGCGTCGGATAGTTGTGCATCACGTATTGCGTCATGTAGTGTTTTTTCCGTTACTTTGCTGTTTTCATCATAAACTGCCCGTGGCAAAAAATCCTGTAATTAAGTTGACAAAATTATTGTTAACAAGTTTGAATTAAACTACCCAACTTCTAAAACAGCTGCATCTTTCTTTTTTAATTCACATCTTGTGAATTGATGTTTTATATGTATTATAAGAAAATTTGGCCCTGATATATATTATCTTCTATTCATTAGGCTCTCAACAACCTTGATAATGGGATCTGCAGTCATCTGTGTAAAAAGTTCAGCATGCTCTTGTCTGATCCACATAGCAGCCCTTCTTCCAGCTTCCCGAGATAGAGCATAAGTTCGTTTTGCTCTGTTCGATGTTGGAATGAAATATGGATCGTCATGATATTTGAAGTGAGGTGCAGTCGGATCTTTTCCAACTGTGCTTGCGAGAGCCTAAAATACGAACAAAAAAAAGTAAGAATTTTTTGCAGAATTTTTCACTAGACTTTCGTTTTTAAGAAATTATTATTTTATAAGTGGAAAACTTTGGATGATTACCCGCAGAATATCAGTAGGACCTCTCTCTATTCTTTTTGGTATTTCAATGCTTTGAGTATTAGCTGCATCTCTGGTTGATTGGAGTCTCGCTAATAATTTCTGTGCTACTTTTCTGTGAGATTAAATTTCCGTGTGATTATTGGCAAATGGTAATGTAAAAAGCCAACTAGTAGTCCGTGCGCGCATTAATGACGCAAATAATAACTTAATAAAAATTAGTAAAATCATCGAACAAGAAATTGTTACCGTTAAATTTGGTATAAAAAACACCACTTTCCAGAGGTTATAAAACATATACGGGTTATTTGAAGTTCTCTGAATAAAAGTAGAGCTCTAATTCCCTAAGATCGTATCATTTAGAGCAGATTACCTGATTCCCAGTCGTCCATTCAGCGTGAGCATATTTATTCACAATAATATACAATTATTAAGTGTTGGAAATAAAACCTCACATCACATGTGTAAATTGCTCGCACTTGCGGTGCGTCGAGTGAATTCGTGGTACGGTTCAAGTGTGCTTATGCAGCTTCGAATTATGAACGACGATAGCTTGTTCTTTTCGATAAGTTAGACAGCTTCCTCGACGATCGCGCCGCAGGCACAACAAGGATCTGACTTACCGGCTGCAATGCCAATTGCATACTTGTAGGCTTAATTTGAATGGTTCATCGATGCCGCGATAACGTGAAAAAGCTCCCCTCGACAAATATATTTACTTATGTATCTTGTTATTTCATCTCTCGGCTGCAGGTTGTTAAATGCATGATCAGATTATTTTTCTTCCTCACTTGAAGTCCAGGCTGTCGGTTATACTTCGAGAAAGCACGAAGCAATGATCCTAAAGTTGATTTTTCCAAGCATTTTTCGTACTTAAAAAAAAATGAACATACCGTTTATGAATAATTACACTCTCTTCTATCCTAGACATGTCTCAGAGGATATGATATATTGCAGTGAAAAATTGTTGAAACGTGCCATGCGGGGAAATTGGATTCGTTTATATCCCACGTACTGCAGAAGTGTAGGTACCTACCTATTGTCTAAATCCAGTATCGCAGTGATCTTTTAATATACGAACCAACGTACATGTTCAACACGCACCTAGGAAGCGAAAAAATATGTCAAGGAATCTGAAATGACCGTTACATACTGCATCTGATTGACCGACCACCCGGTGTCTCATTGCTATGCGCCGTTTTTCAGATAAATCTATACATTCAATTCGTATAACACGAATCCAGGCGTCGATACTCTCAGTTCGAAATGAAGAAATGCAAAGAAAGAAAAGAGAGAAGTGATTCAATCATGAGATCTGTAGAGAAAAGTATTGGAACTGCTCGGACTTGGTATACTACATTACAGGAGTGATATAGTTTCTATGATAGGCTGCGCAACGCAGCTGGAGAGCAAACTTATGGATTTATTTCTTTCGGTTAATTTATTGTTTTGCATATGAATGGTAGTTGCATATACCTAATGGTGAACCCTTTGCTGTAATATAAAGAATTGAATAAATTTTATAAGGAAACCAAAACCAGTCCCTGCAGACGCGAGCGTGTAGTAAGGAGCCAGGTGTTTTTATTTTATATGTACCGTGGGACTCTTTAAGGGGATGTCTAGATGGATGCTCGGACGTGTATTATATATGTGTGTGCACCAGGAGTCTGTGCCAACGTGCATTATACATATACACGTGTGAATCCTTGGCGAATGAATGGAAAACAGGATCCAATTTCTATGGAGCAACTATTTTTATTGTGTTTTCTTATTCAATCGAACGCAACGTATTATTCTTTCCTTCGAGCTTTTTTTCGCTCTTTCATTTTTTTTTCCTTCTATTATCCGTTATTTATGTACACAGCATATAATACATACATCTCGCACACAGACAGCTGGAATCGAATTATAATATCTCCGAACAGCGGTACGTTCGCATAATGGTGTAATATACTTATATACCATATGTACATAGGACATCGTAAAAATAGTTCGCATCGAATACTCGGTGACAAACGCTGGTTTCTTTGTAACTGATAACCGTCATGGGAAATCTATTCAAAAGAAGGGACGAACGAGATCTTTGATACACTTTCACACGTTCTTTATTCAAGCCTGCACTCAAAAAACGCTCGTATCGCTGAGCGGCAGAAAAATAATTACATACATATTATACATTTGAGTAGGAAATGTATTACATGGATACTGTATGTACATCATTTTTTTTTTCATTTGTACTACATCTTATAGAGTATTGAAAAATTCTACCGCAATATAAATATACCTTGTAATCGTAGTCATGTACAGAGTCTGATCGACTGAAAAGTCGGTATTTGCAGATTTGAATACCTCCTATCTGTACAATCTCGAAATTTAAATATATGACCCATTTCCAGCTGAGATTATGTCGAGCGTAACCGTAGATACGAGAAATTGAAACAATACGTGCCAGACATAATATCATATGCATTTTTCTCTATTTTTCATTTTATCCTGTATATTTTTTTTTTCTTTTTTTTTTTTTTGTCAATCAATATACGTTGATCGATTCTGTAATGTGTTTCAAATCAGAGCATTTATCACTGAACATTACTACTATCTCCAGTGACGTGAAACATCTTTGTTAATGAGTTCTGAAGACATTGCGACGACCCAGCAGGCCGGGACGAGTGCAATTTGATTTAACGATACAAATTATGCCCACATCCCTACCTACTTGATTGTCACGCGTTGGTCAGAGAGAGAGTGAGAGAGAGAGAGAGGCGCGGGCTGGCGGTTCTTCCAGACGCGGCGTAAATGTTTCACGCTTCAATCCCTGGTCGATTTTAGTTTGACGATATCTTCCGCATGCCACTGCGAGTGATCCAGTGCAGATATTGGTTGCATTCCGATAGGCCGGGACAAGTGCAATATTAGTGAAATAATCGTACGAAACATTGACACAAATCACGCCCTATCTTTTATGCACTTGTGGAGTTCAGATCTCAACGACGAACATGTACGCGTTTCTTTTTCCGATTTGGCAGAGGCGAAGATCGAAGAAAATGTGATTGATCCTCATAATTCAAAATAATTTACATATTCGCGTCTCTTCAATGTGGTCTTAACGTTTTGTTTCCAAATTGAAGAGTTTTATAATTCAATAACAAATCTCGTTCAACGCGATTGCGCACCAAGATATATTAGAAAGAGACGGAGTTCGTTTCGCAGATAAAGAAAGAACGATGTGCTGCGTCGTTTACGGTGGTGAAGCCACGCTATGCGTCCCGGAAAAACCCGGTGAAAAAAGGTTCATGAGGGACTCTGATTCTCAGAAACGATACAAATTCTTGTAATAAATTACACTAAAAAATTCTATTACCACTAAATATACTGCGTGATTTATCAGCTACGTCGAATAATTTCTGATTTTGATACAGAAAGAATTCGAAAAATGTGGAACACAAGCGACGCAATTTTCGCGTTGAACGTTCCACCGTTCTTTCTATTTTTATTTGCAATTCATTTTTACCGATTTCCCGTTTTACTTCTATTAGGTACTACTTATCTCAACGAATGCTTTAACGTGTAATCCACAAACACTGTATGCACAGAAACGTATTTTTTTTTTTTTTTAATCTTTACTATTTTTCACTTATATCTTGTGTACTATTGCTCTTGGAGAATGCTAACGTGCGAAGCAGGATCCGTAGAACTCGCACGGCTGACGACTCGTAGCGAACTGATGCCGATGGCCAGGTGCCCGGGCCCTTTATTTCTTTTGGGCCCAACTGTATTTACCACGTACTATATACCCGGTCGGTGGTGTAAAGTGGTGGGAGAACTTATTCATTTTAACAACCAAGGACCTGGTAGGACCCAAAGGACCCAAAGAATCTCTTCTTTTCTTTTCATACGGTCTTATTTCTTTGTTGCGCTCCGAGCCCGCCAAAAATTATATCAGCTGTCCTGAATTTCATCCTGTATACTTTTTTGTATCTCTTTCTTTCTTTCTCGTTCTACGCGTAAATATGTGTACGTTCATGCAGTGGTAATACGTGTACGTATTTCTCACAGCTTCGCTTGTAACTGCAGCTGAAAGTTTTTCAGCCCAAGCTTATACGGATCGCATTCGAATCCTGAGCATAATACAATGATGATGGATCGTTGAATATTCTCTATTTTGCGAACCCAGCTACGGAGGAGCGACGAAAATATGCCGTGAAAAATTTAAATCTCTTAGATCATCGTGCTCTGATTTTTCAAAGTTCCATTTGTTTATTCACTTACTGAAAATCTCTCTGTTGCGATTTGGTAACGACCTGAGAAACGTTCCAGCGTCTACCAAGTGCGTATCCGTTAAAGTTTGACGTACGAATCGATTCGTGTTGACCGTTTTCACACATCGTCGAGAGGGTTCGCATATATTGGTGCACATGGTATACTTGTGTGTGATGTATAAACGGTGCAGCTTGGCGTGTAATTATTTCCGAGTTTACTTTTCCTTCATATTCTTTTATTTTCCTCGTAACAAATTCGTGGTTGCCAAATTTTTTTTTTTTTCACCAACAGTTTAAACTTGCACTCCCTGCAGTTGATTATTCTACACCTTGTCATCGTGTGTGCGTATACCTCGTATGTATCGCAATCTAACGCACGAATGAGCAATGTATCAGAGAACCGCCACCTGGTTCTCAATGAAATCTCGAATGTTCGTGTTGCCACTTTTATTCTAACCGTTGTGGCATACAAGTTATTCAGTTGGAATTGTATTTTTTCAGTGAGCCTCATTGCTCGACGAATACATTCGTGTATGTTGGTTAAAATTTCATGATACACTTTTTTCAGGCGATTACTGCTCCTCGGTATCAAAATGTATAAAATAATGATCATGTTGCGGAAAATTTGAAATCGGCGTTACATTTACGCGAGGAAAATTTTTAGCCAAGATTTGCAGTGTTCTCAACCTACCCCACGAATAATTCTTCATATTTCTTATTTTCAAAAGCGATGTTTGACGGTACTGAAATTCAATAAATACAGGAATACATAACATATTTCATTTCTTCGCTATATAAGATGGACAATTTTCTTAGATATACATATAATGATAATTATCGAACGATTACCACAGACGGATTTATATCCTGCAATCTGAATTCTAAGTATAAAGATATTAGGAACTTCTGCTGGTATGATATGTTTTTATTTTTAATATTTAGGACCACCAACTTTTCAAATAAGTACGTTTGAAAACTGCGACGCCATCTAGTTGGTGCATATTTTCTCAGAATCCTCACAATTGGTTGACTTTTAGTCTGTTGTTTCGATTCCACAGACATTTTTTAGAGATTTCGGCCTAAACGACAATATTTCTTAATCAGAAAAAAAACTTTCTTTTTTATTTGCACGGACCCTAACTTCTCTGGATTTGAAGAAACTTCTTTACGCTTGGCAACGCTGAAAAGTTGTAGTCAACAAATAGGTGTAGCTAATTTCCTGACGCCGATGTGTCGCCAGTCGTAAACCAATTTGTCTGAGACATGATTATATGGGTATAATTTGGGTACATACAATATGTACGCAGTACGTCTATATTATACTACCTACCCAGTCCGGTGCAATAAAATTTCCAGAAATTTGAATGCATGAAAACTTGGTGCGTCATCGGCCGATATTTCAGGTATAGAACCCGGCAATATTTCCGACCATTCCGCGTTAAAATCCCCAGCAATGCCGATTTTCTTTTCATTGTTGGATTTCCGTTAGTACACGAACCCAAGTGCCCGCCCATAAAACCCTTGACGCGATTTCAAATGGTGTACCAAGCAAACTGAAACACATAAAAGTTTCGACATTCCTCGAACATGACTCAGACTGGCCGCGCGAAAATTCTAATTGCGAGTGGATTCGGATCCCAGTTCAAGATGAAAATTGCCAAAAATTTTTCTGCAAATACAAAGGTGTAAGGATATCGATTGAGAACCACTTCGAGGACAGCTGCAGCGTACACTACCCAGAGCATCTGCTGTCGGGTGGGCACGCGCTTATGTCTTCCCTTATTTCGAACTTTATATGTTTCATTCTCTCTCCACTCTCCTCTCCCCTCTCCTTTTCTATCTTCCTTTCCTTTTCGGTCACTTTAGCCGCTTTTCATCGAATCGTTCCCTTTAAAAGCACCCTTACGGTTTCGGGCGCATCCTAGACCCTGCAGCCAGTAGGCATGTACCCGACGTATAACACCCGTGCACCCGTACCCGAGGACTTTGTACTTTTACGCAGCCGGCTGTAGACCGAAAATTCTCTTTGTCCCATTGTCAGAGTTTCTTCCGACTACCTAGCATTTCCAAGAAAACTTCCGATGGTATACCTACTTTTAAGCTGCACAACGGTGAAAATTTACGCCGCGCACTCGCAGTACCTGAAACCCTGCAGCGAAATCCGGAATATACCATGCAAGCGTACATATCATCTTTTCGTTCCGGCATCTGTGGCGTTTCTTCGACGCAGGAATTCCGGAAATTTATGAGCGTTATTCGACAGTTTCAAACCCCGGACACCTCGGGCACGCGGGTATAGTTTATTCCAGGTTTCGCAGCGATTCGTCGAACTTCCGTTCGAACGCCAAAAACACATGCTTGCATCCATCGCGTTACGAGGGGGTGAAAAGTTGTGTCTTCTTCTTCTTCGGTGATCACCCTGTCTTTATCCACAAACCTATAACGCAATTGCCAAAGAAATTTATACAATTTTTTTTTTCTCGGTAGTTAAAATGCGTCACCATCTTAATTTCCCGCGTTCGATTGGAAAACCTTTTTTCCACGAGTGTTACCCGTCAAGGACAATCAGTGATTGTAATTGCTTATCCGTTCTTGCAATCGAATGAAATCAGGGTGAATTTTGGTCTGCTAAAGCCTTGTTTATTACCGGTGAAATGGATGCTCTTCGACGCGATAGTTGTGCCTGCGTTTTGGAGCAGGTGGCACAAGGCCCATCGCCTGTATATCGTATTTAAAATTTAACCAAGGGACCATCGCTTGCCATCTGGGCCTTAGGACGACGTTGTAGCTATACATGCGGTACGTTGAATCGGTTTCGACAACGCGGTTGCTTCTATTCGTAGCGTATTATGTTATATTTATATGTATGTTGAGATTGTTTTTCCACCTGAAAAATGATATACGTGAAGGGTATTTGACAAATTGAAAGAAAAATAGAACACATTGGAATGTCTGTAAGTATGTTTTTATCCGGAGAACACCTTCTGTACTTTTATTCCAATATTGTTCCCGAATTATAATTTATACTACATACTCGTAAGTCGAATTTTCAGTAAAATTTAATAGAGATGGACCGCTTTAAAGCTATCACAAAAACAAATTAGTAACGTGTCAACCAGCTGATATGCCTAAAGTTTTCTAACCGAAATAAAACAATTTAAAATCTTGTGGCTGGTATAATATAGTCACGATATGGGGTCAAATTTTTCATTCCTGAGTCATCGAAAAATGCCATGGTTGCATATCTACGCTTATACATATTATAACGTGATTCAGAATGAGTACATCTGTATTTGCATAAAAACCGTAATCTGATTCGTGAATTGCAGTAGCTGGTAGCAGCTCGGCGTCGTTATCGTTTAGACGGGTTAGCCGCGAGGATGAGAATCAATTTGAAAAGATCTTTGTTCAACGAGGAAGTGAACCTGAATAAATGATGTGTATGTTGAACGGTACCGGAAGCAGGCATACATAATGCCTTTAGGGTGCGCCTACTCGAGCTATTTCTCGCTTCACTGACAAATAAAAACAATAATAAGGCATAACTTGGCAAAGGACGTATTTTATAATTATATTACGTGATATCGCGATCAAAATTGCAAATTTTTTATTTCAAATCCATAGTTTGAATTACACTCGCTTCAAATCAAGTGATTTTTTAAAAGCAATTGTGTGCAGTAAAGCGAAAGGTATTTCAATGCATATTACTGTACGCATGAAGATTACTCAACGTACACATCGTGTCTAAGTAATGAATATGTATGTTATTCTCAAACTTGTTTGAACAGTTCTTTTAAAAATTAGGCAGGTGAAGCGATTAGGAAAACCAATGTCTGTGTAGTTGAATTTGATAAATTCTATATTTTTGTTGTTTTTATTTGCCTTGGAAATCACAGAATTAAATAGAAGCCCTTCAACGAATTACATGTTACGGATTACCGGTTTTAAAAGGCACCGGACTTTCGCGTCGTTGGCTCAGCCAATCAAAGCCATCCTTCACCTTGACGCAATCTTTACCTTAATAAAGAAGCGAGCTCGCGTTCTGATAAAGCCCTTTAGTTCGTGGTTTGTCAAAAATACGTCCGGCTGCCATCTGACAGTTGTCAAATTTACAATCATGAAGAAGAATAGGTTAGGACTTTCTCTCTTGGCATCAACAACAGGTTTTCGTCGGGCAACCTCATGTGACGTGGAGGTGCCCTCGATAGAAAGTATTTCACTTAGTTTCATTTTTCACTGTGAAATGGTTAGTTAGCTCTGGACTACAAAGGCGGAAACGTTGCTATCGGCATGCCGCACACTTATTGTACAACCCTACACGGTCCTTGAGATAAGGCTATCATTTTTATCCTCAAGCACCGCAATCGGAGTATAGATCGTTAAATTAGTTTTTAATCGGTTTTACCTTGTTATATCTTTTCAATCGTTACTCGTACAATTCACGCCAATCAAACGTGATTCGAAATTCGTCAAACGCAAGGTGCGGTCGAAAGTCGTCTTCCCGGTTTACGAAGTAAACAAAACTCAAGAAAGCACACCCTATCTGACCATAAGAAATCTATTTTTAAAATCCACGTCAACCGAGTGGCTCGCTGAAGTAATTTTTAACCATAAAACATCGAACCTCCGTCAAAATGAAGCCAGATAACAATTTTAATATCAAGAGTACAAACGAGAATGAAGAGAATACCAAAGTCGTACGTGTTGTTTTCGTTTCGCTGCTACTTGACCTCCTTGCTTTTACCATGATCTTACCGTTACTGCCTGCTCTACTGGATCATTATGAACAGAATGACGATAACCAAGGGCTGTACTCAAATATATTGAGTTACGTGCAAAGGGTTCAAGTGTACCTCAAGGTACCGGCAAGATTCAACTCTGTCTTGTTCGGAGGTAAGCTGTTACCATCTCTAAAGTGTATCAAAGGCTTTCAAATTTGTAAAAACGCATATATTGAAGAAAATATGTATTGAGCAGCTTGTATAGCCTCGCCTTAATTTTTCCAGGTTTCTTGGGATCCATGTATTCATTTCTACAGTTTTTATCCTCACCAATTGTCGGGGCTTTATCCGATGTTTATGGACGCAGACCATTAATGCTATTATGTCTGATGGGTATCGCAGTTTCTTATCTTTTATGGGCACTATCCCACAATTTTGCCATATTCGTCTTTGCCAGATTTATCGGGGGTCTTAGCAAGGGTAATGTTAGCTTGTCCATGGCAATCATTAGCGACGTCACTTCACCAAAATCCAGAGGAAAAGCCATGGTGAGTAACTACAGTAATTTTTATCAATTTAAGATTATTGCACATCGAACACAATGCTTTGATAGTAAAATATCAAGTGTACAATCTTTTTATGCAATCTCTAATAAATCAAGAGCGTTTTAGTGAAATAAAAATAGAGATAATATACTAAATACTCAATTAAACATTATCCGTCACTTTCAGGCATTGGTGGGAATTGCTTTTTCAGTTGGTTTTGTTATTGGTCCGATGATAGGTGCCACATTTGCTCGTTTATCTACTGGACATAGAGAGGGACAATGGTACGCAATACCTGCATTGTTCGCCCTCTTCTTAGCCCTCATTGATTTGCTTTATGTTGTATGCAACTTGAAGGAAAGTTTACCAGCAAAATACAGAGCAAAAACTCTTGCTATGGGAATATCAGAAGCATTAGCTTACATCAACCCCGTTGACTTGTTCCAATTCAATGGAATATCTGGCCTATCTCCACAAGGTACACACATAAACTCTTACTGCGTGATATAAGAATATTTGAATTATATGTCTCAATGTTCACGCAGTTTCATAAATAACTGGGCTTTACAATGCATTAAATTCTTTACATTGATCTTGTTTAGAATTACAGAGTCTTCGAAGGCTGGGTCGATCGTACTTTCTGTACCTGTTTGTCTACAGTGGGCTGGAATTTACCCTAACATTTTTAACTCATCATTTACTTGGATTCACTAGCATGCAGCAAGGTTGGATGTTCCTAGGGATTGGTTTGACTATGGCGATAATACAAGGGGGTTGGGTGCGCAGAATCCCTGCTCATAAAACGAAATCCATCGCTGAATTAGTGGGTCTAGAATCTTATCATCCATTCTCCTTAATTATTAGATACTTCATGTGTCGTATAATAATAGATTGTGCGTCAAGGAGGCAAAGCAGGTCTTTTTATGCCGAATATAAGTTTGCGATACGAGTTGTAGGCGAATGTGTGCACAAGCAGAAGTCGATTATTAGACTGCTTCCATGGTGCACACTATACTTTATGTAACAAAAGTATATTTTACAAGTTTTTTTTATAGCAGAGTCTAAAAAAGAGCACTTTTTAGTACTAAGGTATATAACCGTACTCTTTTGTACTTCGATATTTTTTCTGCAATCTTGCAGAGACTATTGCTTTCTTTGCGAAACGTAGTCGAAAAAATACGCATAAATCATGCTTACGTTACATAAAATATATGCTACAACCTCGTAAGATAAATTCTTTTCCTATTTTAACCAATCGTATTTTTGTTCTAGGGCTTATGGTTGGTTATCCCATCTTTCGTTTGCATTGGTATAGCTAGAGGCACTGCAATGCTGTACTTTGGAGTATTCTTATTCGCAGTTTGTAAGTTTAAATGAATACAAATGCATAATATTTTACTACAGAGTATATTTTCCTTCATTTATAAAGTAACTAGTATTCGGATACCTGAAAACTATAATGACAAGTTGATGATTTTATCCGTAATATTCTAGCAACAGCCATGGTGGTGACGTGCATGATGACTCTGGTGACAAGACTGGGACCAGATAGTCAAAAGGGTTCGATAACTGGGATATTCCGTTCACTAGGAGCGCTTGCCCGAGCTTGTGGTCCTATAGTGACTTCTATCGGTAATTGATAAAAAAATTTATCATCAAATGCTCTTATTGTGGAATACTAGATACATCGTGAGAATGTGACTCATTTGTTAATCGTTTCAGCATTCTGGAGCATTGGTAGTACCACCACATATCTAACCGGCGCGCTGGCTCTGGTCGTTCCACCACTTATACTTCGGTACACCGAAACGTCCTAAACTAATCCTATATTATACTGGATCGCAACGGTATTCTACTTAAGGAGAGATCTATGGTACTTTTTGCCATCTATTTATATAATAGTATATATACATATAACTATATTTATTTACAACTTATTATTAAGAAGTATCGTTAAGTTTTTCTACATCATATTTTATCAACTGAGCATAAAAAAAAGTATCTAGACCTTCAATATGTATAAATTTTTATACAAAAAGAAGCTTATGAAGCATTCCATGCTAGATCAATCTGCTGCTTCCCCATTACCGTTTTCAATTTTTTTTCTCCGACTGTTTTCAATTAGTGTGCAGCTTGTCACATTGTTGAATTCAGGCTTTCAGTTTTTAAGAAAATTTATAACTCATAATAGACTAATTGGAGAAAAAATTGCAAGTGGTTAAGGATTAGTAGCAAGTCGATTTGGCATGGCATATTTTTACATACAGTGATTATTATCAAATAAAGTATTTTTATACTAAGGCGTAAATTTAGCCGTGATGTATGTTTGTACGTTTTAAAATACAACGTTATTATAGACATAGGTATAACAAATGCGAAATCGTCAGACTTCTTGCTCTAAAAGTATTGGACAAAACCTGAATTCACAACTTGTTTACATTTTTTTTATTTGTCTTTTTTGTTGTGTTTTCACTCAATTCTGCAAATTTATTATTATAGCACGTAAATGGCATTTGTTGAATTTTATCCTAACATTTGCACATAAACGTTATAACCGTCATAGTTTATTTTTTTTTTTTTTACTTCTACTCATTCAAACAAATTTAACGTATTCTCATGTATGTGATTTAATTTTTTTCACATCTAATGTCAACTGCGAATATCTAAAAATTATTTTCTATTTATAACTGAACAAAGTTGTTTGGCACAGTGAGAAGAAACAATTAGGTAAACCAAACGTGACGGATCTATAAAGTTGGTAATACTGCAACGAAAAATTTTGCCTGGCACCACTTTCCCACCTGTACAATTTTAACACGTGCATAGCATTTGGCCTCCTTAAAATTTCTTCATAAGAAAACAACGTGGTAAGGCGTCCATTACAATATTATGCTTATTTTAAAATAATAAGCTACTCATTCAACTTACCGAAGCCGCATTGCCGGATTTTGCATGAATAGAAAAAGTCGAAGTCATCATTCCCAACATGAATGAAACTTATTAGATTCCTTGCACGTTATTTGGTTGACCACTATACGCAGAATACAAATAATTATCTCGTAACTATTTTTCAACCGGAAGCGTTGCGATACTATAACAATGCAGACGTGTGGTAATAAAACAGGCGCAGTCCATCGCGCTTAGTCAGGATAATATTCCGGCCGGTTTTTTTAAACGAACAAATGTCACGTATCTCAATTACGCGCATAAAATATTGATATTCATCAGACTTAATGAACTAAAGAATGAAGTAATTGCATTTCACTCAGCTACATGCATGTTACTGGGTATGTACACATATGCATATAGATTACGTTGTGTGTATGTGTATGATAGATAGATTTACGCGTGGATTTAGCCACCGCGTTCGGTGCCGTGTCGACAAATTCAAATTAACTATTTGCATTTAGTTTAGGTGTACTTAGGTATATGGGAATATTAGTTCCCCTCCACAAGGCATGGTCAGGAGATACTATATATAGTTAAGGTAGGTACTTACAGCTGACAATAAATGGTCAGCACTCGGGATTCTCATCTTGGTGCCGCGTATTTTAAACTCATACAGCTTTTTTTTCAATTTTCCATTTTCAATTAGAATCGAACACACGAGCGACAATTTTACCATTGATGTTAACTTTCCTTTGAATAAAGAAACAAGTAGGAAGTTTATTTTTTAAATAAACCAAAATACCGAGGGATATAAAAAGTAAGTACAATAAATCACTTTATTATGTCAAAAATCGGATAGCTGTTGAACATTCCCGTTAATAGTTGTAACGGTAAACTTAACGTTCATTTTCCGTAAAAGTTTCTTGGTTGGATGCTCATAATTCTATACCTGTTTATTCCATGATACTTCAATTTGCCAAAACTCGTAGACAATTTTTCCTCTCGGTAACAGGACCGTGTTGGGACCCAAGCTTAACAGGGTTTATTACAGAGTTCATAAGCCTTACGCAATGTGAAATTACCTGAGTTTTCCAGGCATTTCAGCCCGAAAATTAAATTTCTTCAATAACGTTTCAACGAATATGACGCTGATTATTGAACATTTTTTTGCATATTAATATTTACTAATATCTTTAATATTACCTAGTAACCTACCGCGATTTTCCGTCAGAAAAAAAAACGAAAGACGGTTTGGTTTTAAGTAATATACATGTATGAAGTCGTGCGACGAAACAAAATTTGAGCGCTATCTCTTTTTTCTTAAGGTCGATAATACTTTGTACAAGAAGTTTAATGTTCGACAGACTCGAAATTCCAGTCTTATTTTTTAAAATTCCCCGACTTGTCCCTGCTGTAAGAAAGTCGCGGAGTTTTCCAGGGTTTGCCTGTCCGTAAGAACCCTGTATTACTACCTGCCTCAACTATGACCACGAAAAGTCTTTACCAGTTACTCGATGCACCTCCCTAAGCCTCCCTTTGTAAACTCATCGGGCCGCAACGCTAGGCCGCAAGCAAGAGAAATTGCGACGGAATTACATTGAAAAATGTCGGAAATAAGATTGGGAAGTTGTGCGTGCAACTAGAAAATATGCGCATGCTCGGTTTACGTGATCTACCGCGGATCCGTCTACGGTATAAAATTCTTGGAAATTTATCCCTCTACACGTTATCTGAATTAATGCCGTGACGCTGTCGTATGCTCAGACTCTTATGACGTCGCGAAATAACGCATGGAACTGCCACAAAACCTCACGATGCTCGTATGCAGTATAGCTTTGTGTAGCTGACCACTGAAATATAATAATACATACTTATACTAACTGGAACGAACACATGCGCGACAAGGTATACGCCTGATTTTTAGGAGAGAGAGAGACATACATAGCTCGGAGTTGAATTGCTTTCTGCCTTGCACCGATACAGTCTTTCAAAAAGCTTGTACACCAGAGATCAGTGCCCCTTTCGCACGTACTTTCTGGTGTAAATCAGTGACATTATATTTTTGCTCAGACTTTCCCGCGCGTGCGCAGTAGTTAATGATAGGTGGCAGCACTCCTTTTTCAGCCGAGCTAAGAGGTAAGTACGCTGCCCAACCTGCATCATTACTCTGCTACACGTGGTGCTGTGCGCATTTCGTCACTAGGTAGGACCCGCACGAGCTGTATGATATATCTATATATATTACTACGCAGTATAGTCAGCTCAGTTGCACTCTTTAGCGCCACGCAGTGGCGTGTTTCGAAAATAGACGGCTGCAACTTCGAAGGCGCCGGCGTAAACTGAAGAAATCTGATTGCTGAGGTTGTATCCGTGGGTTGTGGTAGAAATAGTGCTGTAGATTTCCCGATAGTTTTCGTTCATCTTTTTCACTAGCTCTATATTCGGGATAAAGTGTTGTGAAACCGCTGTCAACAGACGAGGCAAGTACCAGAGTCTTTTATCCCCCTTATTTACGCCTTTAAGTCTGAATCTTGATATCTTTTTCCATGAATATTTCTCGTAACTGCCAAACCACGCCTACCGTCGCATGGTACAGACGATAAGTACACCAATCGTACCAACTGTTACCTAATCATCCTATTTTGCAAAGAAAATCGGTGTTACGGTTGGTAAGAATTTTTTTATTATTAGTGAGTGTAGTGAGTGCTTCCTTTTACATCAATTTTCCAAACATAACACGGCACTAAGTGATTTCATTGGCCTATTCTATTAGATCCAACCAATGAAACCGCTCAGTGTCGATTTTTGATACAAAATTGATGTAGAAGGAATGCACCCAGTATAACGCCACTTCTAACTCCAAACGCCATTTTGATTGATGGCTGCCATTGCTGACTATTATTGTTTACGTTTCTATGGGTTTTTACCAGAAATTTCCGATAGAAATACTGTGAATATTTATTATTTGGACTTCTGAGAAGTATGTGCGAGTGAACCCCATTCTGTCTTACATTCTATTGACGAGAAGGTTTCTATCGTTTCTATCGACAAAATATTTACATTATCCGCTTTCCGGCGTATTTCAACAAATGGTAGACTTTGTATACTCATCTCATGGAAAGTAATAGCGAGAAACTTTCTTAGAAACAGACGCTGTATTTGCGAAGACACATTCATGCTTTCACCGCGCCCCTGAAGCAACCTCCTCGAGTCCAAAGCTCGAGGCTTGTCTCACCAGGAAAATGCGTCATTTATAATGAGATTTTACGTCTATGGATATTATATACCTGTTGGATATACTATAACCCTAACCCAACTATTGTAGACGCCATCTATCACCTTACAGAATTAGCTTTCACTATGTGCTTGTACCATATGCTATGTTTAACCTGCAAATGATTTTGAATTTTTCTTGTTCAGAATATATTTTCTGCAGCTTTAAAATTTCAGTGTTGCTATTCGCACAGGTACATGTCTGTGATAGAGACACATAGCCGTGCGAATAACGACAGTGTTGAAATTTATTCAAATTTTGTTCACAATTTTTATTACCTTATTTCTATCGTATCTGATTATGTTTACGCAGCTAACTCTTTGTATAGCTTTATTCGTAATCTGCACCCATTGAACTATCATAAAATTCTTCTCGTGGTGTGGCTTCTAGATCCAATGAATCTAACATTTGATATTCCTTTTTGTTTTTATTTACAATAGGGCTGAGGAGTCAAGTTTAGGTTTATAAAATGTCACTCTGGGCTAAGGCACAACAGCTACCGCCAGAAGCATTGCAGCAAGTCCGCTCTGTTTATGGCGAGCACTTCCCAATCGAAGTGCGGCACTTTCTATCGTCATGGATCGAAGAAAAAATGTGGTATGTTTCAATGTGATCACAACTCAATTATCCTACATGAAACAATCTCAAAAATTGCATGTTGTAAACATTGACAAGTCACACACTTTGCTGATATTTTGTGTTTAAAATCTAATTGTATAACTTGGTAAATGGTTTTTCCTAGGGCTGATATCGAGCCAGATAATCCACAACACGAACAATATATAACTAGCCTTGTTGGACTATTGGTACAGGAATTGGAAGCTAAAGCAGCATCGTTTACGACTGAAGATATGTTTCTAACAAAATTGAAACTAATGGAAGCAGCAAAGATGTTCAGAGTAAGTGTACTACTAGACAAACAGCACAGTTTATGTTTGCCTGGTTAATTTGAAGAAATATTAGTTTTCTTCAATTGTCTTAGAAAAATGAAACCTGCATCTTTCAATAATTATCCTGCATGTGTTATGGCCTGTATTAAACCTTTTTCTGTAAAACTTATACTTGAATTGTACATTAATTCTGCACAAAACTCAGCATCTACCCAGCACTTGTGATTCTGCTATGCTATTATTAATACTAAATAATCACGTCACAGCTGGTTGTACAAATTGTTATTATATTATTGTTTCTAACTAATTTAATAAATAGTCTGAACTTGCTGCACTGAAATTCTATAAAAAAATATTCGATTTTCGCAGTTTTCCTCCAATATTTCAATCAATTATCTGAATATTTAAGTTTCTTGACTAAATATACTGAGAAAAGCCACGTTACATATGAATATTTTCACGAAAACTTACAGCAAAGATATAGTCAGAACCCTACCGCCTTGTTCAAAATAATAACGCATTGCTTGGGAACAGAAACGAAATTAGTTGCACAAGTTGAAAATGTTGGGGGTACATTGATGAACATGGCTGGTGGACGGGGGTTGATGGCAGGGATGGATGTGATCACAGAAATTGCTCAACAAGTTGATACATTACGGCGTAGAACACAAGAAACTGGGGAAGATTTACGTAGGATGGAACAAGAGCAAGAAGCTTTTGCCATCAGTTATCATGATTGCACTAAACTAAGCACACACCTGCAACATTATACTACACAACCTCAAAATCAGCAGGGTGTTGAGCTCGAAAAAAAGTTGCGAAGGTATTTCATACGAATACGTGTAATATCTGTAAATCTGCAGCGATAATAATTTCTCTGAACATAATTCGTATTATACGTAGTATTATGTATGACATGAAAAATGTATAAAAACCATATAAACGAATAAGTGACAAATATTTACAGACAGAAGGACCAACAAGAACTACTGTTAAACCATAAGGTAACTGGCCTCATGCAGCTCCGACTGACATTAGCTGACAAATTGAAGGATACTATTGCCAGGCTCAACAACCTCCAATCCAGAGTTCTTGATGATGAACTTATTAGGTAAGACATCAGGCAAAAACTAATTGCTATTGGAAATGATTTTAGATATGTCATCCATAAACTTTTAAAACAAATATACGTTTTTGTAAATTCTCAGATGGAAACGAGATCAGCAGTTGGCAGGAAATGGAGCTACTTTTAATAGCAATTTAGATTCTATTCAAGAATGGTGCGAAAGTCTTGCCGAACTAATATGGCACAATAGGCAACAGATCAAAGAGGCTGAACGTCTCAAACAAAAACTTGCCTTGGATCATCCTGGGGTGCAGGATATTCTTCCCACCTTAAATTCGCAAATTACCCAGCTTTTGAGTTCTCTTGTTACAAGTACCTTCATTATTGAAAAACAACCACCACAGGTAAATCTCAGAGATGATAACATGGTTTTGACTTAACATGCTAGTTTATTACGCCAATGTTGCGACTCTACTCTCAATTTTAGGTGATGAAGACCAACACACGATTCACAAGCACAGTACGTCTTTTGGTCGGTGGTAAATTAAACGTTCATATGACACCTCCACAAGTGAAGGTCAGCATAATTAGTGAAGCACAGGCTAATGCCCTCCTGAAGAGTGATAAGATGGCCAAAAGTGGCGAGGCCAGTGGAGAAATTCTGAATAATACCGGCACCATGGAATACCATCAGGTATTGACTCCGTAAATACTCTAAATTGTAACAAATATTAATCTTAATTATGGAATTATGTGTGTAAATAAAAACACTTCAATGTCACTGTTTACTTTTCTCTACTAGGCAACCCGACAACTTTCGGTGAGCTTCCGAAACATGCAGTTAAAAAAAATAAAACGTGCAGAGAAGAAAGGAACCGAGTCTGTTATGGACGAAAAGTTTTCACTTCTATTCCAATCACAATTTAGTGTTGGTGGTGGGGAATTAGTCTTCCAAGTATGGACGCTTAGTCTTCCTGTTGTGGTAATTGTGCATGGGAATCAAGAACCACATGCTTGGGCAACAGTTACCTGGGATAACGCCTTTGCTGAACCAGGAAGAGTACCATTCGCGGTCCCTGACAAAGTGCCATGGGGGCAAGTTGCCGAGGCATTAAACGTCAAATTCCGTTCAGCTACTGGACGTCCCTTGACAGAGGACAATCTTCGATTTTTAGGCGAAAAAGCTTTCAGAGGCGGCAGTTCAGGAAATCAGGATTATTCGGGGCTGCTCCTTACTTGGGGACAGTTCTGCAAGGAGCCACTGCCTGAAAGGAACTTTACGTTTTGGGAATGGTTTTATGCAGTCATGAAATTGACAAGAGAGCACTTACGTGGCCCTTGGATAGATGGCTACGTACTTGGTTTTGTACGAAAGAAGCAAACGGAGGAAATGTTAGCTACTTGTGCTTCCGGGACATTTCTCATGCGGTTCTCAGATTCGGAACTTGGCGGTGTCACTATTGCTTGGGTTGGCGGTAAATTTGGATTCTTTTTTTTTATTACGCCATCAACTTTTACTTTACTTTTGTATCACTGTCTCTGAAACTTAACGAACATTCCTAATTGCAGATCAAAGAGAAGTGTTTATGTTGCAACCATTTACCAGCAAGGACTTTGCTATTCGGTGTCTGGCTGACCGAGTCTCCGACTTACAACACCTCCTGTATCTATATCCAGATCTGTCCAAAGATCATGCCTTTTCTAAATACTACACGCCATTCAATGGTTAGTAGCAATTTGAAAAATACAGACAACATTTTTAGGCACCTGGGCTTGAAAGTAATCAGAATATTTTATTCTTTGCAGACAGTCAGCCCACGACAAATAATGGCTATGTTAGGCCACTATTAGTGACACACGTTCCTGGTTGGGGAGGCCCTGGAAGCGGAGGTCAGACACCTTCGCATTCGTCCGTTGTTGGAATTGGAGGAAGTCATGGTGGTCAAGGTGGTAGCTATCCTGCAACACCCATGTTCCAGGCACCCAGCCCTGATCCCTCTGTTACCAGAGACACTCCGTCTGTTGCATCAAGGTCAGTCCCAAATTGGATATAACCAGTTGCACAAGTTTCGCATTATACCCGCCTCCAACTTACAACCAATTCTCATCGCACAGATATAAAATATTTACACGGGTATGCAAATTTTTAAAGTTACATGGGAAATTGGATATGTTGTTAACGAATAGTCTATCCTATGTATTTCTTCATCGACATTCATTGAATTTATCATAGTATAGGCTCTATTTTATTATCGTAAAATTCTATTAATTGATGTGTTTTGATTGTTTTTAAACGTTCTCTTTTAAATTTAATCGTAAATATAATGGTATGTGTATTATATACATGCACACAAATTGATGGTAAACCTTATAAAAGATTTTTATGTCGTTAGAATGGAAGAATGCATGTTAAATATCGTGGACCATTTCCTTCGTGACTTCAAAGTAGATATGATAGATGTTATAGAATTGATGTGGTGCACGAATTTTCCTCTCTTTGCTGTATTAAGTTCTTTGCATACCTATGTAGTGAGGTATATCTGTGTTACTACTGTATCAGTATTCCCTGTTCTCTTTGTATTTTAAATTAGGGTATTTCATATTAATACTGCCCAACAATATTTTTGGGACTGTACATTTTGATATGCTTTTATACAACGTCTACTTAGAGTTTTTTAATCCAATGTCAGAGATTATCATTAGTTTCTTTTATACTTAATTTAGACAATTAGTTTGAAGCAAATTTTTGCCTAGATTATGGTAAAAAGTACTGGATATCGACAAAAGAGTAAAAATGGTCTATTGAATTGATGAGACTGGTCCTTTTCATAAGATCTCTGTATTTTAATTAATCTTTACAATTAACTCTGAGTCGTTGAAAAATTCATTGCTCACTGTTTAAAGAAGGCTGATTGCAGCAATTTGTGATATTTATAACAAGGTATTTTCATAGAATATGAGTATAACAAAAATTCTGTAGTACTTTATGCACTGGTATCCAGCACTTTATTTGCACATTCTTCATTTTGAATAGCTATAAATCATATAAATGTTCAGTTTACTCTTTCAAAGGGCAAAGGTGTGATAATAACGTTACTTAGAAACCATGATGATATTCCACAAATATTAGGCTGGACACTTTCATCAATAAATATATATAAAAATTCCAATCTAGTTTCATTTGATATATAATAATATTTGATCAGGAATTGAAACATGTTAGAAAAAATTAAGATTCTGGGAGTCTTAAAAACTGTTGACCGAAGTCAGATATGGTTCAGATGAAAACGGGACAATAGAAGTCCGAAGGCTCGGAGCTAGCCGGTACAACCACAAGAAACAACCGCATAGATACATGGTATTATTAAACCCAACTCCAATCGCTACTCATTGAAAAGAGTCACTGGCAACCGAATGGAGAGCGTAGTAAACACAAAGAGTATATTTGACAAATTACTGAATGTTACGGACTTTGTATGGATAATTTGGAAATGAAGATTTCAAAATTGATTGTCAAAATTCCGGAAGAACGGAAGTATGTTACGAAAATTTGTAAGATGCTCACACTACAGAATCTTGCACTGATGTACCAAAATTTTCGGAAAATACATTTCTATATCCTATAACAGTCCGGCCATAGTTGTACATATACTCTTTGACAATAAGTGACCGATGGTAGTTTGGTCGGCTGGTTTGGTGGTTGCCTATGTATTGCCGAGTTGTACCGGCTATCGGGCTAATCGGTCACGTAACGTTTTATGTAAATCTATAAAACGATGAAGTCAATTATTTTTTTATTTTTTTTATTTAAATGAAGATTGCAAACATTAAATATTGGCTATAGAATGCCAGTGATTGGGGTTGTGTTTGATATTTACTAGCTATGCTCCGGGCCTTGGCCAGTCGGGGGTAGGAAGGTTCAACGCAGATACGGAGTACGGAGATATTTTGAACCAGCCCGATTTGAACTTGGACCCGCTCAACGGATTGACGTTCCCTGAATTCATGCAATAGGAAAACCCAGCCCCAGTAGGTATGCCCATCAATTTTTATCAACAATCAATTATTGAATCGCCATTTTGAAATTTTCTGTTTACAAGATTCGATTAATTCTATATGGCGGATGTGATCCGCTCCTCGTTATTAAGAGGGGTATAGAAGATGAGAAGTATAAGTCCAAACAAAGCGACATGCTGTTGAGATCATTTAACTGTATTATATTAATAATACAAAGACGACATACAAAGTATACTGACAAATTTACTAGTTTATTGTGCAGCACTTGTATACCTCAGAAGTAATAATAGATTCACTTTTTAGGAGATTAAATTAGATGATTACAGTTTTAATCATGTTTCACAAGTCAGACATAAGCAAAAAAAAATAAAAATTCATCAAAAACAACGATGCAAGTTAAGATTGAACCTGGTACCGAATAATACAGGGTAAATGCAATTCTGCAAGTGATAATGCTGTTCTATCTTTGTGAATTCAACGGTACAATAATTTTTTACCACTGTTATTGAAGTGATATACATTGTCATTTAAGTAAGATTGTTGAATGTACAGAGATTTTTAAAATGAATTTTAACAGTCGATATTGAAGTTTGTTAAGTAAAAAAAATATTCGAAGTCAATTACAACCAAGAAAACTAAAATATATATATAAGACAAAATGCCCAAGATAAATGCATTCTGTTTTATAAAAAAAAGTCAACGAAAATATTGGACTTATGCTGTTTGTTCCCTCGAGCCTCTATATTATATGTAGTAATAATGAATTAATAATTGTTATGTCTGTAATGAATCAACGAAACTGTAGGCCTCTTTTAGGTTTTATTGCAGACCGGGGATGACACGTTGTCCTTTAATATATGTGGGCTGCTTTGCAAAAAGCCTGAAGTTAACACTATCTATTGATCTTTTTATCCAAGATTTAGAGTTTATTTTATTATTGAAAATTTTACCTTCTGTATTAGATGGATATTAATCGATAGCTTGAACATACTATATTGTAAGATTTGCGCATACATCTACACGCACGTGCTAATAAATTATTAACGTATCACGCTATGAACAAATTTTATACACGTGGCAATTCAAAGTCTGGATTTCCTTCGATTTACTCAAGGCTAGTCAAATGCTAACTAGACTAATTTCAAGATTACTGCTTTGTATGTAGCCTCAACATCTTACCTTGCAGTAATCTTTAAGTAATATATATCACTGCTACCACCATGCACAATGCTAAAAAGTCTCAGTTTAACTTTTAAATGAATGCAATATGTAAGACAAAGAACTTGAATTGTGTGGACGAAGGTGTAGGGTGGCTTGCATTAGGATTCTGATTAAAAGAGTCATTTGTATGTATTTTAACACACATTAGTTACTAATTTTTATTGCGAGTTTTATACATTATAACATCCATATAGATTTATTTACTGATAAAATTTTCTCTTATCAGTCTTCACAAGTTTAACTCAATTATAAAGCCAAAGATGAGCTTTTAAAGTTGAATCAAAAACCAGCGAGATTTTACATTTGTCAAACGTACCCTACTTTTATGCAAGTAAGAGACACCCTATAAGAAAATTTAGTTTATCCAGCAAACAGCTGAGATGTGACATGGTCAAATAATAACACAGAATTGCAATATATAATTGAAAAAATAATCTATAATTAAAATAATCAGAAAAACAAACTGTACGAAAAGTTTTCCAGTTTTATTAGAATTTTTTCAAGATGCTTACAAAAGTTTATTAAGATTTTTAAGTTTTTTTTTACATTTGTCGGGATTAATGTTATTATTATTATTATTATTATTTTGAACGTGCTAACTAATCAAGGTCACAATCTTCTTGTGATTCTGGTGGACAGGGACACTCGGCCGAAATACTGTCTTCGACATAGTAACCTGGAGCAGGGTAACTCTGGTGATACACAGTATCATCGCACATCTTAGCTGTGGGCGGTTTGTATTGTGTCTTTTGAGCCCAAGGCAATTCCATTTTAGGTCTTGGAATCCATGGCTGATAGGATAGTTTGTTAATAGTTTCTCCATCTATCTTTGCCGCAGGTCTGACAATGGAAGGATGTAAATTAATTTGAGTAATTCCTTACATATTGAGTATTTCTATCTAGTACAATTGATTCCAACTTTAGGAAGCAAAGTGAAAGTCAATCCCTGGTCGATGCATTTCAGTATCGAGAAAGAAATAATGATTTGTGAGTGGTTCACTCAGGTTCAATAATTACGTATTAATCTTTGTAAATTGACAATGTTAGTATTTTATCATTTAGTTTATAGCATGCATTTTGCAGTCACTGCTGTAGACAAGTGTAGTTTGTACTTTTTTTCTTTTTTACGATTATAAAAATTCAAGCAAATTTAATTACACAGTCAGTCTGTTTAACGAAAACTGGTTTTAACTTGATAAATCGACACCTTCAACACCAAGTTGCAAGAATTTTGTGGCCTTATGAGAATTAAGTATACGGACTGTTCAAATATGTTTTTTACGTTCACATTAGGTTCTGCTTTATTTGTATGAGCATTAACAAAATTGGTATATAGTCGCCTTAACATTAATTAAAATAATCATTGCTCTTTGTCAGCCTTGATGTGTTGAAGAACTGTATACATTTAATTATGCAGATTGATATACATAATTTATTAACATAATTGTATGCGTCCAGGAAATATCCAATGTTATAATATTCGATGTTACACTCAATATGAAATAAAGTTAGATATACATGAAAGTTAAAATATCGTCTAGCCTAAGTAATAATTTTGTAACATTTTTTAATATCTAAGAAACTAATTTACACACGATAATGTTATGAAAATTTACAAGTGTTGGAGATAAGCAGAAAATTTAAAACTCTTGCTAAACCAAACTTTATCTTTTAGTTATTATTAACTCCCTATCACTACCTATCTCACAAATACTTCTATCGAAACCTCCAAAATTTGTAATCAAATTTTCAATCCGTTATGGCATCCTCAATATCTCTCATGAAATCAGCACTAGTTACAGGGTGTCTACTAGCCTGGAAAAGCCTTGAATTCTTTGAATTGCTATGGAATTTATTTTCATCGTGGAAACTCCTTAACTATGAGTTAGCGGTACTGGTACTAATATCACTATTTCTACACTGTATACTAACGTTAATTAGCCTGATTTCAAAAATTAAATCAAGTATTTTTCTTTAAAACGCACTTCATTCATTTTGAAACCCATAAAATCTGACATGCATGATTAAATAAAATTATCAAAAGCGTATCAGAAAACCAACTCAGTTATATTTTCAACTTACTTGCAATATTGTGATACTGGTTTATAACTTGTCACTGGTTCTACAGGTCCAGGATCCATGTATGAAAGAGTTGCTGTAGTCCTACCTTCGAGCGGTTGATCAGATGATCGAATATTATTGCAAGGAATAACCAGATCAGGTCGTGGAACAAGTTTTGGTACAAAGTCGTGTCTATTGGTTGTAAGGCATTGCATAGGCCCGTCGCCCATCATATTTCTGCGGCTCGGAATTATGAGGCCTCTTTTTTCCACTGATACTGGTTGGTAGCTCAACTGGAAGATAGCAAAATTACACAGTAAACTTTAAGTTTTGAATCTGTGCGAGATCAAGCAATTATTTGCATTGGCTTTTTTTTCCGAAAATAGTCTACTTAACATCCTTGGTACCTTATTAGTAGTATCACCAGACATTTTTTGATCGGACCTAGCAATATTACTGCAAGGGCGAATCGGTGCTGGTCTTTCGATATCGCAGGGTAAAAAGCTTTCCCCATAGATTGTTTTCCTTGCAAATTGAGCACCACCAGGAAATATAATGCATTCATTTGCAGGTTTAAAGGGTTGTTCCCGAGCCAAGTTTGCATTTTGTAGATAACTCTTTGAGTAGGTTGTTGCACCCTCCATTGATGCATCTGGTGGTCTTTTACAAAATATTTCTTAATACATTACAGATACGTACAATATATTCATTACTTCATAACTTCGCATGGCTACAATAGTGATTGGTATTTATAATAGTATAATATTTTTTCCACTATAAAATAAAAATAATCTAAAAACTTATACTTGTATGCTTGTTTCAGTTTCCATGGATAAATTTCTTTTCTTTGAACTCGAAATGGTTGATAGCTAAGTTTTTGTGTTGTGTATTTTTCTATACTCTTTTCTGGAGGGCAGTATCGCCCTTCAGGTTTATAACTAATCACAGGTTCTACAGGGCCTGGATTCATGTATGACAACGCGGCAGTAGTTTTGTCCTCTAAAACGCCGCTACTCGTGCGAATGTTATTGCACGGCACAAATAAATCCATTCTTGGTACATATTTTGGTACATAATCATGACGTGCAGTTGTTACACATTGCATCGGACCTTGACCGCTTTGGGTTCTAGAAATCAAATATTTAGTATCATACAGCCAAAGTAAATTCATGGAGAAATTTTAGTTATCTAATATATTATTTCTACCTGCGGGAAGGGGTAAAGGCCTTTGCTCTAGTAACACCCCAGTTAGCTCGAAAGCTTAGACGATTCGTTGTTTCATCAGATATTTTTCCCATAGCTCTGTCAAGAGAGTGCACTGGTTTGAAAGATTGAGTTTTCGCATGTGGCGTTGCTGCTTTATCAATGTTTAGGTATGATAAATGATATGTTGTGCTTGCATCGATAGGTTTCGTAGGAGGGCAATAAACTTTTTCTGGAGCATAAGATTTCTCTCTCGCTGGTTGCACGTACCGTTTCAAAGACTAAATTGCGAATATAGTGTATTAGCATTATCATTATTATTCTTGTGGTGGATCAGTGCTAAAAATACAATGTTTGGTAAACATTGATTAGTTTAGAACTTATGCGTATAGTTTGAATAGGAGAATTTATTTCATCGGATTTATATACAGTTGTACCCCACCTTTCAGTGTTTGTATAGATACACGAAAATTGAGGAATTGCATAAAATCCGCTGATAATTTTGGATACAGTCTTGTCTATTACGATTTTTACACAGAGTTAGAATACTTTCTAGCCCCCATGGTGTGTAATTTTTCTTACATTAGAATAGTAACTTCGACACTTTTAGTCATCTTTTTTACAAATGTTACATAACAATTCAATAATTCTAGGAATCTGATATTTTCTTCACGCTATACATATAAAAAATGTTCAGCAATTTACTTCTAATTGATCTACACATGTTCAAGTGCAATCTCGGTTATTGATCTTTGATTTTAGTTGCACAGAGTCATAAATGAAACATAAGAACTGGATATTATCTTTTTTTAGATGAGATTTGACCTCACGATAATTAACGAATCACAAACGTATTCTGATCATTTTTGCAATTGAATTAATTCTGAACAGAGAGCGACAACAATGATTATTTCAATTTCATTCAGCAACCTATGTATACATTGAGAACAACCATAAGTTTATAGATAATTCATAATCCCTATCTGATCTCGAGGCATAAGTTCATACCCACAATTAGTTGAATTTCTAATCCTTGCAATTAGTTACAATTATTAAACTAAAGAAAACATTTCACTTGAGTAGAACATGAGATGGCACAAATAATAGTGCTATATAATTCTCAATTACAATGATTTGCTTCTGAGAAAATTTCAGAATATTACTAATAACTTGGAAGTATGCCCTAGCATGTATGTGAACAACTGTAGGTATCCATGAGTGACGTAATAAATTTTTATTTAATTTGTATAGTCTTGTTCTTACTTTAATATTGCACAGGCAAGTGGTTGGTCTGACTAGGGCTCGATACGCCCTTTTATTGGGGCAGAGCTCTACTACCTCCATTGTGTTCTAAGACTCCCTTAGAATTGAAACAAATTTGTTAAAAAATATATACCAAATGGGATATAATTGTTATAAAAATCAATTACAAAGTGTAATATAAAAATTTTAAAGTATTTAAAACTCGATCATCCGACACTGAAGCTTTGACGAAGCTGTTTGCAGTGAAGTTTCAGCCTCTGCCAAAATAAAAGCATGCTAATATCAAATTAAATGGAATCATGTAATTTGTTTTGAGGCTAATTTCCGAGGAATGCACAGGAAATTCATCAATTTAAAACAAATTCAGTTTAATCTATTCGTGTAATCTACAAAAGTCTATATAGCAATAAATCAGTGATTCGTCTATACACTATTAATTCGAACTAAAATAATTCATCAAATTTCTTTTTAAAATTAGATTAATTACATCATTTGTAATAAACTAAGGGATCGTACTGTATTCATATGCTTGAATACTTTTTCTCATACAACTTATGTACTGTGTCAGAAATTCGTTATTAGAGTTGAACGAACTAATTCGATAACCGATATTCCGGCCAATTTATGTTATAGTTTATTCTGACTACGTTTGAGGTTGAAGTTTGATTTTTATTTGGTTTGTAACGTTGCTTAAATTTGTATGATAAAACAGAAAGTATACACATAAAGACTTCATGTTCCACTCACTTGTTCTCTTGTAACAAGCTTAATCTTATTTTGGTTCTCTGCCAACAATAGGGATATTTTGAAAAACTTGTTGCAGTACTTCACTGGTAAAAATTTCATGTCACTGAATGAACTTAAACGTGATATAGATGTTCCTGGCTATTAATTTTTTATTTTTATCCAACAGAGAAGAATGAATGCAAAAATGTATATTCAAATGATTATTGATGATTGTCTGATCACCAATGTAATATCAGAGTTCTACCTTAGCACTGCAATTTGAGCACAAAATCTGAATTTCTGAAGAGAATAAATAATCATGCCGAAAATAATCATATTTTGATACAAAAATATAATTCTACTCTCAATCTAATCATTTACCCGGTCTCCTAACGTCAATGCTTGACTTTATAACAAGAAATTATTTTATGGGATAAAGTAATCTTCATTTTGTACGTCGTTAATCGAATATGAATGAATGTAAAACAACACCAATCCCACAATATGTATAGACTCATAAATGTCCAGAAGTAAGCGGACAACCTCAGTAAGTAAGTAATCTTAAATTATTCGTTTAAAAATTATGAGATATGCCTAATTGAGTTGGAAATATGCACAAATTTTTGGTTACATCTATACGTAAGCTGTCCAATGTCATACAATACAACCAGGGATGATTTGAACGCGATATATTTACTGTCTACAATATCATAATATGAACAATATTTATACCCCATTTAAAAGAAAATGTCTCATGATCAGCGGTGGATTCTCGATTAATAGACATAATCAGTAATATTAATATTAATGTAAAGATAATGATTAAACCAATGTTTAATTAAACAATTCATGGGAAAGGGGTAGAGCTTGTAGTCCATATTTCTTAGACAAGTCTTGTCTTCCATGTAAGATCAATTTCAACATAGTAACCTGATAACTCAGCACCAGGAGAAGAAAGGGCTCTTGTTCTGGAAGCGTTGTGTAAAATTGTCGGAAAAGGAAAACAGCTTCGGCCCACCATTACCGCCTTTAGCTCTGTAACATACCGAGGTAAGTTGAGGGCGTGATGTTTACTAGCCATTAATACTTGAAAATATATTAATTGAAGCCATAAAAGTACCTAATATCACATTTCAGAGAGGCAACATATGGTATCAGTTTACGACCATGAGATATAACTTTTCAAACCACAAGGACATGAGTTTGTGAGTAAATACTTTGAAAACAACAACACAGAAAGCTGTAGTTGGTGACTATGTTAATTTATAAAAATAATTTAAAATATACATACTTTTCAACAATGACAGCTGGCATTTGCACAAGTTGTACAGGGCTTTTGGAATCTTTAAGCGCCTGTTGCAAATTGAGAATCTGACCTCGCATCACACTCATTTGCTTATCGAAGTGATGTTTATCAAATCCCTTGTCCTGCTATTGTAAACATTATTTCCCATTACACTAAATTAAACGA